>NW_027478554.1:0-300000 GCF_051014685.1 Ptiloglossa arizonensis | reverse complement strand
TGGTTGAGAAACCATCAAAATTTGCGCAAGTCTGATACTCGTAACCAATAACTACAAAGGCCTAGGGGAAAAATACACATAGCATTGTAATCGGGCGGGTTTCTGCTGTCAGATGCAACAGGAACTTCTCGAGTTCGTCAATGCGTTCGCGAGATATGGGGGTTTGAAGTTAAGGAATGGTTGAGAAACCATCAAAATTTTCGCAAGTCTGATACTCGAAACCAATAACTACTATGGCCTAGGGCAAGAATACACATAAGGTTGTAATCGGGCGTGTTTCTGCTTTCAGATGCAACAGGACTCTCTCGAGTTCGTCAATCCGTTCGCGAGATATGGGTGTTTGAAGTTAAGGAATGGTCGAGAAACCATCAAAATTTGCGCAAGTCTGATACTCGAAACCAATAACTACTATGGCCTAGGGCAAAAATACACATAGCATTGTAATCGGGCGGGTTTCTGCTGTCAGATGCAACAGGAATTTCTCGAGTTCGTCAAGGCGTTCGCGAGATATGGGAGTTTGAAGTTAAGGAATGGTTGTGAAACCAACAAAATTTTCGCAAGTCTGATACTCGAAACCAATAACTACAAAGGCCTAGGGGAAAAATACACATACCGTTGTAATCGGGAGAGTTTCTAATTTCAGATGCAACAGGAATTTCTCGAGTTCGTCAATCCGTTCGCGAGATGTGGGAGTTTGAAATCAAGGAATGTTTGAGAAACCATCAAAATTTTCGCAAGTCTGATACACGAAACCAACAAATACAAAGGCCTAGGGGAAAAATACACATAGCGCTGTAATCGGGCGAGTTTCTACTTTCAGATGCAACAGGAATTTCTCGAGTTCGTCAATCCGTTCGCGAGATATGGGAGTTTGAAGTTAAGGAATGGTTGAGAAACCATCAAAATTTTCGCAAGTCTGATACTCGAAACCAATAACTACAAAGGCCTAGGGGAAAAATACACATACCGTTGTAATCGGGCGTGTATCTGCTTTCAGATGCAAAAGGACTCTCTCCAGTTCGTCAATCCGTTCGCGAGATATGGGAGTTTGAATTTAAGGAATGGTTGAGAAACCATCAAAATTTTCGCTGGTCTGATACTCGATACCAATAACTGGAATGGCCTAGGGCAAAAGTACACACACCATTGTAATCGGGTGAGTTTCTACTTTCAGATGCAACAGGAATTTCTCGAGTTCGCCAATCCGTTCGCGAGATATGGGAGTTTGAAGGTAGGGAATGGTTGAGGAAACATCAAAATTTTCGCAAGTCTGATAATCCAAACAAATAATTACTATGGCCTAGGGCAAAAATACACATAGCATTGTAATCGGGAGGGTTCTGCTGTCAGATGGAACAGGAATTTCTCCAGTTCGTCAATGCGTTCGCGAGATATGGGAGTTTGAAGTTAAGGAATGGTTGAGAAACCATCAAAATTTTCGCAAGTGTGATACTCGAAACCAATAACTACAAAGGCCTAGGGGAAAAATACATATACCGTTGTAATCTGGAGAGTTTCTACTTTCAGATGCAACAGGAATTTCTCGAGTTCGTCAATACGTTCGCGAGATATGGGAGTTTGAAGTTAAGGAATGGTTGAGAAACCATCAAAATTTTCGCTGGTCAAATACGCGAAACCAATAACTATAAAGGCCTAGGGGAAAAATACACATACCGTTGTAATCGGGCGAGTTTCTACATTCAGATGCAATAGGAATTTCTGGAGTTCGTCAAACCGTTCGCGAGATATGGGAGTTTGAAATTAAGGAATGGTTGAGAAACCATAAAAACTTTCGCAAGTCTGATACTCGAAACCAATAACTACAAAGGCCTTGGGGAAAAATACACATACCGTTGTAATCGGGCGTGTTTCAGCTTTCAGATGCAACAGGACTCTCTCGAGTTCGTCAATCCGTTCGCGAGATATGGGAGTTTGAAGTTAAGGAATGGTTGAGAAACCATCAAAATTTTCGCAAGCCTGATACTCGAAACCAATAACTACAATGGTCTACGAGAAAAATACACACACCATTGTAATCGGGCGGGTTTCTACATTCAGATGCAACAGGAATTTCTCGAGTTCGCCAATCCGTTCGCGAGATATGCGAGTTTGAAGGTAGGGAATGGTTGAGGAAGCATCAAAATTTCCGCAAGTCTGATACTCGAAACCAATAACTATTATGGCCTAGGGAAAAAAATCACATACCGTTGTAATCGGGCCAGTTTCTACATTCAGATGCAACAGGAATTTCTGGAGTTCGTCAAACCGTTCGCGAGATATGGGAGTTTGAAATTAAGGAATGTTTGAGAAACCATCAAAATTTTCGCAAGTCTGATACTCGAAGCCAATAACTGGAATGGCCTAGGGCAAAAGTACACACACCATTGTAATCGGGCGAGTTCCTACTTTCAGATGCAACAGGAATTTCTCGAGTTCGCCAATCCGTTCGCCTGATATGGGAGTTTGAAGGTAGGGAATGGTTGAGGAAACATCAAAGTTTTCGCAAGTCTGATACTCGAAAGCAATAACTATTATGGCCTAGGGCAAAAATACACATAGCATTGTAATCGGGCGGGTTTCTGCTGTCAGATGCAACAGGAATTTCTCGACTTCGTCAAAGCGTTCGCGAGATATGGGGGTTTGAAGTTAAGGAATGGTTGAGAAACCATCAAAATTTTCGCAAGTCTGATACTCGAAACCAATAACTACAAAGGCCTAGGGGAAAAATACACTTACCGTTCTAATCGGGAGAGTTTCTACTTTCAGATGCAACAGGAATTTCTCGAGTTCGTCAATCCATTCGCGAGATATGGGAGTTTGAAGTTAAGGAATGTTTGAGAAACCATCAAAATTTTCGCAAGTCTGATACTCGAAACCAACAACTACATAGGCCTAGGGGAAAAATACACATAGCGTTGTAATCGGGCGAGTTTCTACTTTCAGATGCAACAGGAATTTCTCGAGTTCGCCAATCCGTTCGCGAGATATGCGAGTTTGAAGGTAGGGAATGGTTGAGAAACCATCAAAATTTGCGCAAGTCTGATACTCGTAACCAATAACTACAAAGGCCTAGGGGAAAAATTCACATAGCATTGTAATCGGGCGGGTTTCTGCTGTCAGATGCAACAGGAATTTCTCGAGTTCGTCAATGCGTTCGCGAGATATGGGGGTTTGAAGTTAAGGAATGGTTGAGAAACCATCAAAATTTTCGCAAGTCTGATACTCGAAACCAATAACTACTATGGCCTAGGGCAAGAATACACATAAGGTTGTAATCGGGCGTGTTTCTGCTTTCAGATGCAACAGGACTCTCTCGAGTTCGTCAATCCGTTCGCGAGATATGGGTGTTTGAAGTTAAGGAATGGTCGAGAAACCATCAAAATTTGCGCAAGTCTGATACTCGAAACCAATAACTACTATGGCCTAGGGCAAGAATACACATAAGGTTGTAATCGGGCGTGTTTCTGCTTTCAGATGCAACAGGACTCTCTCGAGTTCGTCAATCCGTTCGCGAGATGTGGGAGTTTGAAGTCAAGGAATGTTTGAGAAACCATCAAAATTTTCGCAAGTCTGATACTCGAAACCAACAAATACAAAGGCCTAGGGAAAAAATACACATAGCGCTGTAATCGGGCGAGTTTCTACTTTCAGATGCAACAGGAATTTCTCGAGTTCGTCAATCCGTTCGCGAGATATGGGAGTTTGAAGTTAAGGAATGGTTGAGAAACCATCAAAATTTTCGCAAGTCTGATACTCGAAACCAATAACTACAAAGGCCTAGGGGAAAAATACACATACCGTTGTAATCGGGCGTGTATCTGCTTTCAGATGCAACAGGACTCTCTCCAGTTCGTCAATCCGTTCGCGAGATATGGGAGTTTGAAGTTAAGGAATGGTTGAGAAACCATCAAAATTTTCGCAAGTCTGATAATCGAAACAAATAATTACTATGGCCTAGGGCAAAAATACACATAGCATTGTAATCGGGCGGGTTTCTGCTGTCAGATGGAACAGGAATTTCTCCATTTCGTCAATGCGTTCGCGAGATATGGGAGTTTGAAGTTAAGGAATGGTTGAGAAACCATCAAAATTTTCGCAAGTGTGATACTCGAAACCAATAACTACTATGGCCTAGGGCAAGAATACACATACCATTGTAATCGGGCGTGTTTCTGCTTTCAGATGCAACAGGACTCTCTCGTGTTCGTCAATCCGTTCGCGAGATATGGGAGTTTGAAGTTAAGGAATGGTTGAGGAACCATCAAAATTTTCACAAGTCTGATACTCGAAACCAATAACTACAAAGGCCTTGGGGAAATATACACATAGCGCTGTAATCGGGCGAGTTTCTACTTTCAGATGCAACAGGAATTTCTCGAGTTCGTTAATCCGTTCGCGAGATATGGGAGTTTGAAGTTAAGGAATGGTTGAGAAACCATCAAAATTTTCGCAAGTCTGATACTCGAAACCAATAACTACAAAGACCTAGGGGAAAAATACACATACCGTTGTAATCGGGCGTGTATCTGCTTTCAGATGCAACAGGACTCTCTCCAGTTCGTCAATCCGTTCGCGAGATATGGGAGTTTGAAGTTAAGGAATGGTTGAGAAACCATCAAAATTTTCGCTGGTCTGATACTCGATACCAATAACTGGAATGGCCTAGGGCAAAAGTACACACACCATTGTAATCGGGCGAGCTTCTACTTTCAGATGCAACAGGAATTTCTCGAGTTCGCCAATCCGTTCGCGAGATATGGGAGTTTGAAGGTAGGTAATGGTTGAGGAAACATCAAAATTTTCGCAAGTCTGATAATCGAAACAAATAATTACTATGGCCTAGGGCAAAAATACACATAGCATTGTAATCGGGCGGGTTTCTGCTGTCAGATGGAACAGGAATTTCTCCAGTTCGTCAATGCGTTCGCGAGATATGGGAGTTTGAAGTTAAGGAATGGTTGAGAAACCAACAAAATTTTCGCATGTCTGATACTCGAAACCAATAACTACAAAGGCCTAGGGGAAAAATACATATACCGTTGTAATCGGGAGAGTTTCTACTTTCAGATGCAACAAGAATTTCTCGAGTTCGTCAATACGTTCGCGAGATATGGGAGTTTGAATTTAAGGAATGGTTGAGAAACCATCAAAATATTCGCTGGTCTGATACTCGAAACCAGTAACTGGAATGGCCTCGGGCAAAAGTACACACACCAGTGTAATCGGGCGAGTTTCTACTTTCAGATGCAACAGGAATTTCTCGAGTTCGCTAATCCGTTCGCGAGATATGGGAGTTTGAATGTAGGGAATGGTTGAGGAAACATCAAAATTTTCGCAAGTCTGATACTCGAAACCAATGACTACTATGGCCTAGGGCAAAAATACACATACCGTTGTAATCAGGCGTGTTTCTGCTTTCAGATGCAACAGGACTCTCTCGAGTTCGTCAATCCGTTCGCGAGATATGGGAGTTTGAAGTTAAGGAATGGTTGAGAAACCATCAAAATTTTCGCAAGTGTGATACTCGAAACCAATAACTACTATGGCCTAGGGCAAGAATACACATACCATTGTAATCGGGCGTGTTTCTGCTTTCAGATGCAACAGGAATTTCTCGAGTTCGTTAATCCGTTCGCGAGATATGGGAGTTTGAAGTTAAGGAATGGTTGAGAAACCAACAAAATTTTCGCAAGTCTGATACTCGAAACCAATAACTACAAAGGCCTAGGGGAAAAATACATATACCGTTGTAATCTGGAGAGTTTCTACTTTCAGATGCAACAGGAATTTCTCGAGTTCGTCAATACGTTCGCGAGATATGGGAGTTTGAAGTTAAGGAATGGTTGAGAAACCATCAAAATTTTCGCTGGTCTGATACGCGAAACCAATAACTATAAAGGCCTAGGGGAAAAATACACATACCGTTGTAATCGGGCGAGTTTCTACATTCAGATGCAATAGGAATTTCTGGAGTTCGTCAAACCGTTCGCGAGATATGGGAGTTTGAAATTAAGGAATGGTTGAGAAACCATAAAAACTTTCGCAAGTCTGATACTCGAAACCAATAACTACAAAGGCCTTGGGGAAAAATACACATACCGTTGTAATCGGGCGTGTTTCTGCTTTCAGATGCAACAGGACTCTCTCGAGTTCGTCAATCCGTTCGCGAGATATGGGAGTTTGAAGTTAAGGAATGGTTGAGAAACCATCAAAATTTTCGCAAGCCTGATACTCGAAACCAATAACTACAATGGTCTACGAGAAAAATACACACACCATTGTAATCGGGCGAGTTTCTACATTCAGATGCAACAGGAATTTCTCGAGTTCGCCAATCCGTTCGCGAGATATGCGAGTTTGAAGGTAGGGAATGGTTGAGGAAGCATCAAAATTTCCGCAAGTCTGATACTCGAAACCAATAACTATTATGGCCTAGGGAAAAAATTCACATACCGTTGTAATCGGGCCAGTTTCTACATTCAGATGCAACAGGAATTTCTGGAGTTCGTCAAACCGTTCGCGAGATATGGGAGTTTGAAATTAAGGATGGTTGAGAAACCATAAAAACTTTCGCAAGTCTGATACTCGAAACCAATAACTACAATGGCCTACGAGAAAAATACACACACCATTGTTATCGGGCGAGTTTCTACTTTCAGATGCAACAGGAATTTCTCGAGTTCGTCAATCCATTCGCGAGATATGGGAGTATGAAGTTAGGGAATGTTTGAGAAACCATCAAAATTTTCGCAAGTCTGATACTCGAAGCCAATAACTGGAATGGCCTAGGGCAAAAGTACACACACCATTGTAATCGGGCGAGTTCCTACTTTCAGATGCAACAGGAACTTCTCGAGTTCGCCAATCCGTTCGCCTGATATGGGAGTTTGAAGGTAGGGAATGGTTGAGGAAACATCAAAGTTTTCGCAAGTCTGATACTCGAAAGCAATAACTATTATGGCCTAGGGCAAAAATACACATAGCATTGTAATCGGGCGGGTTTCTGCTGTCAGATGCAACAGGAATTTCTCGACTTCGTCAAAGCGTTCGCGAGATATGGGGGTTTGAAGTTCAGGAATGGTTGAGAAACCATCAAAATTTTCGCAAGTCTGATACTCGAAACCAATAACTACAAAGGCCTAGGGGAAAAATACACTTACCGTTCTAATCGGGAGAGTTTCTACTTTTAGATGCAACAGGAATTTCTCGAGTTCGTCAATCCATTCGCGAGATATGGGAGTTTGAAGTTAAGGAATGTTTGAGAAACCATCAAAATTTTCGCAAGTCTGATACTCGAAACCAACAACTACATAGGCCTAGGGGAAAAATACACATAGCGTTGTAATCGGGAGAGTTTCTACTTTCAGATGCAACAGGAATTTCTCGAGTTCGCCAATCCGTTCGCGAGATATGCGAGTTTGAAGGTAGGGAATGGTTGAGAAACCATCAAAATTTGCGCAAGTCTGATACTCGTAACCAATAACTACAAAGGCCTAGGGGAAAAATACACATAGCATTGTAATCGGGCGGGTTTCTGCTGTCAGATGCAACAGGAATTTCTCGAGTTCGTCAATGCGTTCGCGAGATATGGGGGTTTGAAGTTAAGGAATGGTTGAGAAACCATCAAAATTTTCGCAAGTCTGATACTCGAAACCAATAACTACTATGGCCTAGGGCAAGAATACACATAAGGCTGTAATCGGGCGTGTTTCTGCTTTCAGATGCAACAGGACTCTCTCGAGTTCGTCAATCCGTTCGCGAGATATGGGTGTTTGAAGTTAAGGAATGGTCGAGAAACCATCAAAATTTGCGCAAGTCTGATACTCGAAACCAATAACTACTATGGCCTAGGGCAAAAATACACATAGCATTGTAATCGGGCGGGTTTCTGCTGTCAGATGCAACAGGAATTTCTCGAGTTCGTCAAGGCGTTCGCGAGATATGGGAGTTTGAAGTTAAGGAATGGTTGTGAAACCAACAAAATTTTCGCAAGTCTGATACTCGAAACCAATAACTACAAAGGCCTAGGGGAAAAATACACATACCGTTGTAATCGGGAGAGTTTCTAATTTCAGATGCAACAGGAATTTCTCGAGTTCGACAATCCGTTCGCGAGATGTGGGAGTTTGAAGTCAAGGAATGTTTGAGAAACCATCAAAATTTTCGCAAGTCTGATACTCGAAACCAACAAATACAAAGGCCTAGGGGAAAAGTACACATAGCGCTGTAATCGGGCGAGTTTCTACTTTCAGATGCAACAGGAATTTCTCGAGTTCGTCAATCCGTTCGCGAGATATGGGAGTTTGAAGTTAAGGAATGGTTGAGAAACCATCACAATTTTCGCAAGTCTGATACTCGAAACCAATAACTACAAAGGCCTAGGGGAAAAATACACATACCGTTGTAATCGGGCGTGTTTCTGCTTTCAGATGCAACAGGACTCTCTCCAGTTCGTCAATCCGTTCGCGAGATATGGGAGTTTGAAGTTAAGGAATGGTTGAGAAACCATCAAAATTTTCGCTGGTCTGATACTCGATACCAATAACTGGAATGGCCTAGGGCAAAAGTACACACACCATTGTAATCGGGTGAGTTTCTACTTTCAGATGCAACAGGAATTTCTCGAGTTCGCCAATCCGTTCGCGAGATATGGGAGTTTGAAGGTAGGGAATGGTTGAGGAAACATCAAAATTTTCGCAAGTCTGATAATCGAAACAAATAATTACTATGGCCTAGGGCAAAAATACACATAGCATTGTAATCGGGCGGGTTTCTGCTGTCAGATGGAACAGGAATTTCTCCATTTCGTCAATGCGTTCGCGAGATATGGGAGTTTGAAGTTAAGGAATGGTTGAGAAACCATCAAAATTTTCGCAAGTGTGATACTCGAAACCAATAACTACTATGGCCTAGGGCAAGAATACACATACCATTTTAATCGGGCGTGTTTCTGCTTTCAGATGCAACAGGACTCTCTCGTGTTCGTCAATCCGTTCGCGAGATATGGGAGTTTGAAGTTAAGGAATGGTTGAGAAACCATCAAAATTTTCACAAGTCTGATACTCGAAACCAATAACTACAAAGGCCTTGGGGAAAAATACACATAGCGCTGTAATCGGGCGAGTTTCTACTTTCAGATGCAACAGGAATTTCTCGAGTTCGTTAATCCGTTCGCGAGATATGGGAGTTTGAAGTTAAGGAATGGTTGAGAAACCATCAAAATTTTCGCAAGTCTGATACTCGAAACCAATAACTACAAAGGCCTAGGGGAAAAATACACATACCGTTGTAATCGGGCGTGTATCTGCTTTCAGATGCAACAGGACTCTCTCCAGTTCGTCAATCCGTTCGCGAGATATGGGAGTTTGAAGTTAAGGAATGGTTGAGAAACCATCAAAATTTTCGCTGGTCTGATACTCGATACCAATAACTGGAATGGCCTAGGGCAAAAGTACACACACCATTGTAATCGGGCGAGTTTCTACTTTCAGATGCAACAGGAATTTCTCGAGTTCGCTAATCCGTTCGCGAGATATGGGAGTTTGAATGTAGGGAATGGTTGAGGAAACATCAAAATTTTCGCAAGTCTGATACTCGAAACCAATAACTACTATGGCCTAGGGCAAAAATACACATACCGTTGTAATCAGGCGTGTTTCTGCTTTCAGATGCAACAGGACTCTCTCGAGTTCGTCAATCCGTTCGCGAGATATGGGAGTTTGAAGTTAAGGAATGGTTGAGAAACCATCAAAATTTTCGCAAGCCTGATACTCGAAACCAATATCTACAATGGCCTACGAGAAAAATACACACACCATTGTAATCGGGCGAGTTTCTACATTCAGATGCAACAGGAATTTCTCGAGTTCGCCAATCCGTTCGCGAGATATGCGAGTTTGAAGGTAGGCAATGGTTGAGGAAGCATCAAAATTTTCGCAAGTCTGATACTCGAAACCAATAACTACTATGGCCTAGGGAAAAAATACACATACCGTTGTAATCGGGCCAGTTTCTACATTCAGATGCAACAGGAATTTCTGGAGTTCGTCAAACCGTTCGCGAGATATGGGAGTTTGAAATTAAGGAATGGTTGAGAAACCATAAAAACTTTCGCAAGTCTGATACTCGAAACCAATAACTACAATGGCCTACGAGAAAAATACACACACCATTGTTATCGGGCGAGTTTCTACTTTCAGATGCAACAGGAATTTCTCGAGTTCGTCAATCCGTTCGCGAGATATGGGAGTATGAAGTTAGGGAATGTTTGAGAAACCATCAAAATTTTCGCAAGTCTGATACTCGAAACCAATAACTGGAATGGCCTAGGGCAAAAGTACACACACCATTGTAATCGGGCGAGTTCCTACTTTCAGATGCAACAGGAATTTCTCGAGTTCGCCAATCCGTTCGCCTGATATGGGAGTTTGAAGGTAGGGAATGGTTGAGGAAACATCAAAGTTTTCGCAAGTCTGATACTCGAAAGCAATAACTACTATGGCCTAGGGCAAAAATACACATAGCATTGTAATCGGGCGGGTTTCTGCTGTCAGATGCAACAGGAATTTCTCGACTTCGTCAATGCGTTCGCGAGATATGGGGGTTTGAAGTTAAGGAATGGTTGAGAAACCAACCAAATTTTCGCAAGTCTGATACTCGAAACCAATATCTACAAAGCCCTAGGGGAAAAATACATATACCGTTGTAATCGGGAGAGTTTCTACTGTCAGATGCAACAAGAATTTCTCGAGTTCGTCAATCCGTTCGCGAGATATGGGAGTTTGAAGTTAAGGAACGGTTGAGAAACCATCAAAATTTTCGCTGGTCTGATACTCGAAACCAATAACTGGAATGGCCTCGGGCAAAAGTACACACACCATTGTAATCGGGCGAGTTTTTACTTTCAGATGCAACAGGAATTTCTCGAGTTCGCCAATCCGTTCGCGAGATATGGGAGTTTGAATGTAGGGAATGGTTGAGGAAACATCAAAATTTTCGCAAGTCTGATACTCGAAACCAATAACTACTATGGCCTAGGGCAAAAATACATATAGCATTGTAATCGGGCGGGTTTCTGCTGTCAGATGCAACAGGAATTTCTCGAGTTCGTCAAGGCGTTCGCGAGATATGGGAGTTTGAAGTTAAGGAATGGTTGAGAAACCATCAAAATTTTCGCAAGTCTGATACTCGAAACCAATAACTACTATGGCCTAGGGCAAAAATACACATACCGTTGTAATCGGGCGTGTTTCTGCTTTCAGGTGCAACAGGACTCTCTCGAGTTCGTCAATCCGTTCGCGAGATATGGGCGTTTGAAGTTAAGGAATGGTTGAGAAACCATCAAAATTTTCGCAAGCCTGATACTCGAAACCAATAACTACAAAGGCCTAGGGGAAAAATACACATAGCGTTGTAATCGGGCGAGTTTCTACTTTCAGATGCAACAGGAATTTCTCGAGTTCGTTAATCCGTTCGCGAGATATGGGAGTTTGAAGATAAGGAATGGTTGAGAAACCAACAAAATTTTCGCAAGTCTGATGCTCGAAACCAATAACTACAAAGGCCTAGGGGAAAAATACATATACCGTTGTAATCGGGAGAGTTTCTACTTTGAGATGCAACAGGAATTTCTCGAGTTCGTCAATCCGTTCGCGAGATATGGAAGTTTGAAGTTAAGGAATGGTTGAGAAACCATCAAAATTTTCACAAGTCTGATACTCGAAACCAATAACTACAAAGGCCTTGGGGAAAAATACACATAGCGTTGTAATCGGGCGAGTTTCTACTTTCAGATGCAACAGGAATTTCTCGAGTTCGTTAATCCGTTCGCCTGATATGGGAGTTTGAAGGTAGGGAATGGTTGAGGAAACATCAAAGTTTTCGCAAGTCTGATACTCGAAAGCAATAACTACTATGGCCTAGGGCAAAAATACACATAGCATTGTAATCGGGCGGGTTTCTGCTGTCAGATGCAACCGGAATTTCTCGACTTCGTCAATGGGTTCGCGAGATATGGGGGTTTGAAGTTAAGGAATGGTTGAGAAACCAACAAAATTTTCGCAAGTCTGATACTCGAAACCAATAACTACAAAGGCCTAGGGGAAAAATACACATACCGTTCTAATCGGGAGAGTTTCTACTTTCAGATGCAACAGGAATTTCTCGAGTTCGTCAAACCGTTCGCGAGATATGGGAGTTTGAAGTTAAGGAATGGTTGAGAAACCAACAAAATTTTCGCAAGTCTGATACTCGAAACCAATAACTACAAAGGCCTAGGGGAAAAATACATATACCGTTGTAATCGGGACAGTTTCTACTTTCAGATGCAATAGGAATTTCTCGAGTTCGTCAATCCGTTCGCGAGATATGGGAGTATGAAGTTGGGGAATGTTTGAGAAACCATCAAAATTTTCGCAAGTCTTATACTCGAAACCAATAACTACTATGGCCTAGGGCAAAAATACACATACCGTTGTAATCGGGCGAGTTTCTACATTCAGATGCAACAGGAATTTCTGGAGTTCGTCAATCCGTTAGCGAGATATGGGAGTTTGAAATTAAGGAATGGTTGAGAAACCATCAAAATTTTCGCAAGTCTGATACTCGAAACCAATAACTACAAAGGCCTCGGGGAAAAATACACATACATTTGTAATCGGGCGTGTTTCTGCTTTCAGATGCAACAGGACTCTCTCCAGTTCGTCAATCCGTTCGCGAGATATGGGTGTTTGAAGTTAAGGAATGGTTGAGAAACCATCAAAATTTTCGCTGGTCTGATACTCGAAACCAATAACTGGAATGGCCTATGGCAAAAGTACACACACCATTGTAATCGGGCGAGTTTCTACTTCCAGATGCAACAGGAATTTCTCGAGTTCGCCAATCCGTTCGCGAGATATGGGAGTTTGAAGGTAGGGAATGGTTGAGGAAACATCAAAATTTTCGCAAGTCTGATAATCGAAACCAATAACTTCTATGGCCTAGGGCAAAAATACACATAGCATTGTAATCGGGCGGGTTTCTGCTGTCAGATGGAACAGGAATTTCTCCAGTTCGTCAATGCGTTCGCGAGATATGGGAGTTTGAAGTTAAGGTATGGTTGAGAAACCATCAAAATTTTCGCAAGTCTGATACTCGAAACCAATAACTACTATGGCCTAGGGCAAGAATACACATACCGTTGTAGTCGGGCGTGTTTCTGCTTTCAGATGCAACAGGACTCTCTCGTGTTCGTCAATCCGTTCGCGAGATATGGAAGTTTGAAGTTAAGGAATGGTTGAGAAACCATCAAAATTTTTACAAGTCTGATACTCGAAACCAATAACTACAAAGGCCTTGGGGAAAAATACACATAGCGTTGTAATCGGGCGAGTTTCTACGTTCAGATGCAACAGGAATTTCTCGAGTTCGTTAATCCGTTCGCGAGATATGGGGGTTTGAAGTTAAGGAATGGTTGAGAAACCAACCAAATTTTCGCAAGTCTGATACTCGAAACCAGTAACTACAAAGCCCTAGGGGAAAAATACATATACCGTTGTAATCGGGAGAGTTTCTACCTTCAGATGCAACAGGAATTTCTCGAGTTCGTCAATCCGTTCGCGAGATATGGGAGTTTGAAGTTAAGGAATGGTTGAGAAACCATCAAAATTTTCGCTGGTCTGATACTCGAAACCAATAACTGGAATGGCCTCGGGCAAAAGTACACACACCATTGTAATCGGGCGAGTTTCTACTTTCAGATGCAACAGGAATTTCTCGAGTTCGCCAATCCGTTCGCGAGATATGGGAGTTTGAATGTAGGGAATGGTTGAGGAAACATCAAAATTTTCGCAAGTCTGATACTCGAAACCAATAACTACTATGGCCTAGGGCAAAAATACACATAGCATTGTAATCGGGCGGGTTTCTGCTGTCAGATGCAACAGGAATTTCTCGAGTTCGTCAAGGCGTTCGCGAGATATGGGAGTTTGAAATTAAGGAATGGTTGAGAAACCATCAAAATTTTCGCAAGTCTGATACTCGAAACCAATAACTACTATGGCCTAGGGCAAAAATACACATACCGTTGTAATCGGGCGTGTTTCTGCTTTCAGGTGCAACAGGACTCTCTCGAGTTCGTCAATCCGTTCGCGAGATATGGGCGTTTGAAGTTAAGGAATGGTTGAGAAACCAACAAAATTTTCGCAAGTCTGATGCTCGAAACCAATAACTACAAAGGCCTAGGGGAAAAATACACATACCGTTGTAATCGGGAGAGTTTCTACTTTCAGATGCAACAGGAATTTCTCGAGTTCGTCAATCCGTTCGCGAGATATGGGAGTTTGAAGTTAAGGAATGTTTGAGAAACCATCAAAATTTTCGCAAGTCTGATACTCGAAACCAACAAATACAAAGGCCTAGGGGATAAATACACATAGCGCTGTGATCGGGCGAGTTTCTACTTTCAGATGCAACAGGAATTTCTCGAGTTCGTTAATCCGTTCGCGAGATATGGGAGTTTGAAGTTAAGGAATGGTTGAGAAACCATCAAAATTTTCGCAAGTCTGATACTCGAAACCAATAACTACAAAGGCCTAGGGGAAAAATACACATGCCGTTGTAATCGGGCGAGTTTCTCCATTCAGATGCAATAGGAATTACTGGAGTTCGTCAATCCGTTCGCGAGATATGGGAGTATGAAGTTGGGGAATGTTTGAGAAACCATCAAAATTTTCGCAAGTCTTATACTCGAAACCAATAACTACTATGGCCTAGGGCAAAAATACACATACCGTTGTAATCGGTCGAGTTTCTACATTCAGATGCAACAGGAATTTCTGGAGTTCGTCAATCCGTTAGTGAGATATGGGAGTTTGAAATTAAGGAATGGTTGAGAAACCATCAAAATTTTCGCAAGTCTGATACTCGAAACCAATAACTACTATGGCCTAGGGCAAGAATACACATACCGTTGTAATCGGGCGTGTTTCTGCTTTCAGATGCAACAGGACTCTCTCGTGTTCGTCAATCCGTTCGCGAGATACGGGAGTTTGAAGTTAAGGAATGGTTGAGAAACCATCAAAATTTTCGCAAGTCTGATACTCGAAACCAATAACTACTATGGCCTAGGGCAAAAATACACATAGCATTGTAATCGGGCGGGTTTCTGCTGTCAGATGCAACAGGAATTTCTCGAGTTCGTCAAGGCGTTCGCGAGATATGGGAGTTTGAAGTTAAGGAATGGTTGAGAAACCATCAAAATTTTCGCAAGCCTGATACTCGAAACCAATAACTACAAAGGCCTAGGGGAAAAATACACATAGCGTTGTAATCGGGCGAGTTTCTACTTTCAGATGCAACAGGAATTTCTCGAGTTCGTTAATCCGTTCGCGAGATATGGGAGTTTGAAGTTAAGGAATGGTTGAGAAACCAACAAAATTTTCGCAAGTCTGATGCTCGAAACCAATAACTACAAAGGCCTAGGGGAAAAATACATATACCGTTGTAATCGGGAGAGTTTCTACTTTGAGATGCAACAGGAATTTCTCGAGTTCGTCAATCCGTTCGCGAGATATGGAAGTTTGAAGTTAAGGAATGGTTGAGAAACCATCAAAATTTTCACAAGTCTGATACTCGAAACCAATAACTACAAAGGCCTTGGGGAAAAATACACATAGCGTTGTAATCGGGCGAGTTTCTACTTTCAGATGCAACAGGAATTTCTCGAGTTCGTTAATCCGTTCGCCTGATATGGGAGTTTGAAGGTAGGGAATGGTTGAGGAAACATCAAAGTTTTCGCAAGTCTGATACTCGAAAGCAATAACTACTATGGCCTAGGGCAAAAATACACATAGCATTGTAATCGGGCGGGTTTCTGCTGTCAGATGCAACCGGAATTTCTCGATTTCGTCAATGGGTTCGCGAGATATGGGGGTTTGAAGTTAAGGAATGGTTGAGAAACCAACAAAATTTTCGCAAGTCTGATACTCGAAACCAATAACTACAAAGGCCTAGGGGAAAAATACACATACCGTTCTAATCGGGAGAGTTTCTACTTTCAGATGCAACAGGAATTTCTCGAGTTCGTCAAACCGTTCGCGAGATATGGGAGTTTGAAGTTAAGGAATGGTTGAGAAACCAACAAAATTTTCGCAAGTCTGATACTCGAAACCAATAACTACAAAGGCCTAGGGGAAAAATACATATACCGTTGTAATCGGGACAGTTTCTACTTTCAGATGCAATAGGAATTTCTCGAGTTCGTCAATCCGTTCGCGAGATATGGGAGTATGAAGTTGGGGAATGTTTGAGAAACCATCAAAATTTTCGCAAGTCTTATACTCGAAACCAATAACTACTATGGCCTAGGGCAAAAATACACATACCGTTGTAATCGGGCGAGTTTCTACATTCAGATGCAACAGGAATTTCTGGAGTTCGTCAATCCGTTAGCGAGATATGGGAGTTTGAAATTAAGGAATGGTTGAGAAACCATCAAAATTTTCGCAAGTCTGATACTCGAAACCAATAACTACAAAGGCCTCGGGGAAAAATACACATACATTTGTAATCGGGCGTGTTTCTGCTTTCAGATGCAACAGGACTCTCTCCAGTTCGTCAATCCGTTCGCGAGATATGGGTGTTTGAAGTTAAGGAATGGTTGAGAAACCATCAAAATTTTCGCTGGTCTGATACTCGAAACCAATAACTGGAATGGCCTATGGCAAAAGTACACACACCATTGTAATCGGGCGAGTTTCTACTTCCAGATGCAACAGGAATTTCTCGAGTTCGCCAATCCGTTCGCGAGATATGGGAGTTTGAAGGTAGGGAATGGTTGAGGAAACATCAAAATTTTCGCAAGTCTGATAATCGAAACCAATAACTTCTATGGCCTAGGGCAAAAATACACATAGCATTGTAATCGGGCGGGTTTCTGCTGTCAGATGGAACAGGAATTTCTCCAGTTCGTCAATGCGTTCGCGAGATATGGGAGTTTGAAGTTAAGGTATGGTTGAGAAACCATCAAAATTTTCGCAAGTCTGATACTCGAAACCAATAACTACTATGGCCTAGGGCAAGAATACACATACCGTTGTAATCGGGCGTGTTTCTGCTTTCAGATGCAACAGGACTCTCTCGTGTTCGTCAATCCGTTCGCGAGATATGGAAGTTTGAAGTTAAGGAATGGTTGAGAAACCATCAAAATTTTTACAAGTCTGATACTCGAAACCAATAACTACAAAGGCCTTGGGGAAAAATACACATAGCGTTGTAATCGGGCGAGTTTCTACGTTCAGATGCAACAGGAATTTCTCGAGTTCGTTAATCCGTTCGCGAGATATGGGGGTTTGAAGTTAAGGAATGGTTGAGAAACCAACCAAATTTTCGCAAGTCTGATACTCGAAACCAGTAACTACAAAGCCCTAGGGGAAAAATACATATACCGTTGTAATCGGGAGAGTTTCTACCTTCAGATGCAACAGGAATTTCTCGAGTTCGTCAATCCGTTCGCGAGATATGGGAGTTTGAAGTTAAGGAATGGTTGAGAAACCATCAAAATTTTCGCTGGTCTGATACTCGAAACCAATAACTGGAATGGCCTCGGGCAAAAGTACACACACCATTGTAATCGGGCGAGTTTCTACTTTCAGATGCAACAGGAATTTCTCGAGTTCGCCAATCCGTTCGCGAGATATGGGAGTTTGAATGTAGGGAATGGTTGAGGAAACATCAAAATTTTCGCAAGTCTGATACTCGAAACCAATAACTACTATGGCCTAGGGCAAAAATACACATAGCATTGTAATCGGGCGGGTTTCTGCTGTCAGATGCAACAGGAATTTCTCGAGTTCGTCAAGGCGTTCGCGAGATATGGGAGTTTGAAATTAAGGAATGGTTGAGAAACCATCAAAATTTTCGCAAGTCTGATACTCGAAACCAATAACTACTATGGCCTAGGGCAAAAATACACATACCGTTGTAATCGGGCGTGTTTCTGCTTTCAGGTGCAACAGGACTCTCTCGAGTTCGTCAATCCGTTCGCGAGATATGGGCGTTTGAAGTTAAGGAATGGTTGAGAAACCAACAAAATTTTCGCAAGTCTGATGCTCGAAACCAATAACTACAAAGGCCTAGGGGAAAAATACACATACCGTTGTAATCGGGAGAGTTTCTACTTTCAGATGCAACAGGAATTTCTCGAGTTCGTCAATCCGTTCGCGAGATATGGGAGTTTGAAGTTAAGGAATGTTTGAGAAACCATCAAAATTTTCGCAAGTCTGATACTCGAAACCAACAAATACAAAGGCCTAGGGGATAAATACACATAGCGCTGTGATCGGGCGAGTTTCTACTTTCAGATGCAACAGGAATTTCTCGAGTTCGTTAATCCGTTCGCGAGATATGGGAGTTTGAAGTTAAGGAATGGTTGAGAAACCATCAAAATTTTCGCAAGTCTGATACTCGAAACCAATAACTACAAAGGCCTAGGGGAAAAATACACATGCCGTTGTAATCGGGCGAGTTTCTCCATTCAGATGCAATAGGAATTTCTGGAGTTCGTCAATCCGTTCGCGAGATATGGGAGTATGAAGTTGGGGAATGTTTGAGAAACCATCAAAATTTTCGCAAGTCTTATACTCGAAACCAATAACTACTATGGCCTAGGGCAAAAATACACATACCGTTGTAATCGGTCGAGTTTCTACATTCAGATGCAACAGGAATTTCTGGAGTTCGTCAATCCGTTAGTGAGATATGGGAGTTTGAAATTAAGGAATGGTTGAGAAACCATCAAAATTTTCGCAAGTCTGATACTCGAAACCAATAACTACTATGGCCTAGGGCAAGAATACACATACCGTTGTAATCGGGCGTGTTTCTGCTTTCAGATGCAACAGGACTCTCTCGTGTTCGTCAATCCGTTCGCGAGATACGGGAGTTTGAAGTTAAGGAATGGTTGAGAAACCATCAAAATTTTCGCAAGTCTGATACTCGAAACCAATAACTACTATGGCCTAGGGCAAAAATACACATAGCATTGTAATCGGGCGGGTTTCTGCTGTCAGATGCAACAGGAATTTCTCGAGTTCGTCAAGGCGTTCGCGAGATATGGGAGTTTGAAGTTAAGGAATGGTTGAGAAACCATCAAAATTTTCGCAAGTCTGATACTCGAAACCAATAACTACAAAGGCCTTGGGGAAAAATACACATAGCGTTGTAATCGGGCGAGTTTCTACTTTCAGGTGCAACAGGAATTTCTCGAGTTCGTTAATCCGTTCGCGAGATATGGGGGTTTGAAGTTAAGGAATGGTTGAGAAACCAACCAAATTTTCGCAAGTCTGATACTCGAAACCAATAACTACTATGGCCTAGGGCAAAAATACACATACCGTTGTAATCGGGCGTGTTTCTGCTTTCAGGTGCAACAGGACTCTCTCGAGTTCGTCAATCCGTTCGCGAGATATGGGCGTTTGAAGTTAAGGAATGGTTGAGAAACCAACAAAATTTTCGCAAGTCTGATGCTCGAAACCAATAACTACAAAGGCCTAGGGGAAAAATACACATACCGTTGTAATCGGGAGAGTTTCTACTTTCAGATGCAACAGGAATTTCTCGAGTTCGTCAATCCGTTCGCGAGATATGGGAGTTTGAAGTTAAGGAATGTTTGAGAAACCATCAAAATTTTCGCAAGTCTGATACTTGAAACCAACAAATACAAAGGCCTAGGGGATAAATACACATAGCGCTGTGATCGGGCGAGTTTCTACTTTCAGATGCAACAGGAATTTCTCGAGTTCGTTAATCCGTTCGCGAGATATGGGAGTTTGAAGTTAAGGAATGGTTGAGAAACCATCAAAATTTTCGCAAGTCTGATACTCGAAACCAATAACTACAAAGGCCTAGGGGAAAAATACACATACCGTTGTAATCGGGCGAGTTTCTCCATTCAGATGCAATAGGAATTTCTGGAGTTCGTCAATCCGTTCGCGAGATATGGGAGTATGAAGTTGGGGAATGTTTGAGAAACCATCAAAATTTTCGCAAGTCTTATACTCGAAACCAATAACTACTATGGCCTAGGGCAAAAATACACATACCGTTGTAATCGGTCGAGTTTCTACATTCAGATGCAACAGGAATTTCTGGAGTTCGTCAATCCGTTAGCGAGATATGGGAGTTTGAAATTAAGGAATGGTTGAGAAACCATCAAAATTTTCGCAAGTCTGATACTCGAAACCAATAACTACTATGGCCTAGGGCAAGAATACACATACCGTTGTAATCGGGCGTGTTTCTGCTTTCAGATGCAACAGGACTCTCTCGTGTTCGTTAATCCGTTTGCGAGATACGGGAGTTTGAAGTTAAGGAATGGTTGAGAAACCATCAAAATTTTCGCAAGTCTGATACTCGAAACCAATAACTACTATGGCCTAGGGCAAAAATACACATAGCATTGTAATCGGGCGGGTTTCTGCTGTCAGATGCAACAGGAATTTCTCGAGTTCGTCAAGGCGTTCGCGAGATATGGGAGTTTGAAGTTAAGGAATGGTTGAGAAACCATCAAAATTTTCGCAAGTCTGATACTCGAAACCAATAACTACAAAGGCCTTGGGGAAAAATACACATAGCGTTGTAATCGGGCGAGTTTCTACTTTCAGGTGCAACAGGAATTTCTCGAGTTCGTTAATCCGTTCGCGAGATATGGGGGTTTGAAGTTAAGGAATGGTTGAGAAACCAACCAAATTTTCGCAAGTCTGATACTCGAAACCAATAACTACAAAGCCCTAGGGGAAAAATACATATACCGTTGTAATCGGGAGAGTTTCTACCTTCAGATGCAACAGGAATTTCTCGAGTTCGTCAATCCGTTCGCGAGATACGGGAGTTTGAAGTTAAGGAATGGTTGAGAAACCATCAAAATTTTCGCTGGTCTGATACTCGAAACCAATAACTGGAATGGCCTCGGGCAAAAGTACACACACCATTGTAATCGGGCGAGTTTCCACTTTCAGATGCAACAGGAATTTCTCGAGTTCGCCAATCCGTTCGCGAGATATGGGAGTTTGAATGTAGGGAATGGTTGAGGAAACATCAAAATTTTCGCAAGTCTGATACTCGAAACCAATAACTACTATGGCCTAGGGCAAAAATACACATAGCATTGTAATCGGGCGGGTTTCTGCTGTCAGATGCAACAGGAATTTCTCGAGTTCGTCAAGGCGTTCGCGAGATATGGGAGTTTGAAATTAAGGAATGGTTGAGAAACCATCAAAATTTTCGCAAGTCTGATACTCGAAACCAATAACTACTATGGCCTAGGGCAAAAATACACATACCGTTGTAATCGGGCGTGTTTCTGCTTTCAGGTGCAACAGGACTCTCTCGAGTTCGTCAATCCGTTCGCGAGATATGGGCGTTTGAAGTTAAGGAATGGTTGAGACACCATCAAAATTTTCGCAAGCCTGATACTCGAAACCAATAACCACAAAGGCCTAGGGGAAAAATACATATACCGTTGTAATCGGGAGAGTTTCTACTTTGAGATGCAACAGGAATTTCTCGAGTTCGTCAATCCGTTCGCGAGATATGGGAGTTTGAAATTAAGGAATGGTTGAGAAACCATCAAAATTTTCGCTGGTCTGATACTCGAAACCAATAACTGGAATGGCCTAGGGCAAAAGTACACACACCATTGTAATCGGGCGAGTTTCTACTTTCAGATGCAACAGGAATTTCTCGAGTTCGCCAATCCGTTCGCGAGATATGGGAGTTTGAAGGTAGGGAATGGTTGAGGAAACATAAAAATTTTCGCAAGTCTGATACTCGAAACCAATAACTACTACGGCCTAGGGCAAAAATACACATAGGATTGTAATCGGGCGGGTTTCTGCTGTCAGATGCAACAGGAATTTCTCGAGTTCGTCAAGGCGTTCGCGAGATATGGGAGTTTGAAGTTAAGGAATGGTTGAGAAACCATCAAAATTTTCGCAAGTCTGATACTAGAAACCAATAACTTCTATGGCCTAGGGCAAAAATACACATAGCATTGTAATCGGGCGGGTTTCTGCTGTCAGATGCAACCGGAATTTCTCGAGTTCGTCAAGGCGTTCGCGAGATATGTGAGTTTGAAGTTAAGGAATGGTTGAGAAACCAAAAAAATTTTCGCAAGTCTGATACTCGAAACCAATAACTACAAAGGCCTAGGGGAAAAATACACATACCGTTGTAATCGGGCGAGTTTCTACATTCAGATGCAATAGGAATTTCGGGAGTTCGTCAATCCGTTCGCGAGATATGGAAGTTTGAAATTAAGGAATGGTTGAGAAACCATCAAAATTTTCGCAAGTCTGATACTCGAAACCAATAATTACAATGGCCTACGAGATAAATTCACACACCATTGTAATCGGGCGAGTTTCTACATTCAGATGCAACAGGAATTTCTCGAGTTCGCCAATCCGTTCGCGAGATATGGGAATTTGAAGTTAAGGAATGGTTGAGAAACCATCAAAACTTTCGCAAGTCTTATACTCGAAACCAATAACTACTATGGCCTAGGGCAAAAATACACATACCGTTGTAATCGGGCGAGTTTCTACATTCAGATGCAACAGGAATTTCTGGAGTTCGTCAATCCGTTCGCGAGATATGGGAGTTTGAAATTAAGGAATGGTTGAGAAACCATCAAAATTTTCGCAAGTCTGATACTCGAAACCAATAACTACAAAGGCCTAGGGGAAAAATACACATACCGTTGTAATCGGGCGTGTTTCTGCTTTCAGATGCAACAGGACTCTCTCCAGTTCGTCAATCCGTTCGCGAGATATGGGTGTTTGAATTTAAGGAATGGTTGAGAAACCATCAAAATTTTCGCTGGTCTGATACTCGAAACCAATAACTGGAATGGCCTATGGCAAAAGTACACACACCATTGTAATCGGGCGAGTTTCTACTTCCAGATGCAACAGGAATTTCTCGCGTTCGCCAATCCGTTCGCGAGATATGGGAGTTTGAAGGTAGGGAATGGTTGAGGAAACATCAAAATTTTCGCAAGTCTGATACTCGAAACCAATAACTACTATGGCCTAGGGCAAAAATACACATAGCATTGTAATCGGGCGGGTTTCTGCTGTCAGATGCAACAGGAATTTCTCGAGTTCGTCAAGGCGTTCGCGAGATATGGGAGTTTGAAATTAAGGAATGGTTGAGAAACCACCAAAATTTTCGCAAGTCTGATACTCGAAACCAATAACTACTATGGCCTAGGGCAAAAATACACATACCGTTGTAATCGGGCGTGTTTCTGCTTTCAGGTGCAACAGGAATTTCTCGAGTTCGCCAATCCGTTCGCGAGATATGGGAGTTTGAAGGTAGGGAATGGTTGAGGAAACATAAAAATTTTCGCAAGTCTGATACTCGAAACAAATAACTACTACGGCCTAGGGCAAAAATACACATAGGATTGTAATCGGGCGTGTTTCTGCTTTCAGATGCAACAGGTCTCTCTCGAGTTCGTCAATCCGTTCGCGAGATATGGGAGTTTGAAGTTAAGGAATGGTTGAGAAACCAACAAAATTTTCGCAAGTCTGATACTCGAAACCAATAACTACAAAGGCCTAGGGGAAAAATACACATACCCTTGTAATCGTGAGAGTTTCTACTTTCAGATGCAACAGGAATTTCTCGAATTCGTCAATCCGTTCGCGAAATATGGGAGTTTGAAATTAAGGAATGGTTGAGGAACCATCAAAAATTTCGCAAGTCTGATACTCGAAACCAGTAACTACAAAGGCCTAGGGGAAAAATACACAAACCGTTGTAATCGGGCGAGTTTCTACTAACAGATGCGACAGGAATTTCTCGAGTTCGTCAATGCGTTCGCGAGATATGGGAGTTTGAAGTTAAGGAATGGTTGAGAAACCATCAAAATTTTCGCAAGTCTGATACTCGAAACCAATAACTACTATGGCCTAGGGCAAAAATACACATACCGTTGCAATCGGGCGTGTTTCTGCTTTCAGATGCAACAGGTCTCTCTCGAGTTCGTCAATCCGTTCGCGAGATATGGGAGTTTGAAGTTAAGGAATGGTTGAGAAACCATCAAAATTTTCGCAAGTCTGATATTCGAAACCAATAGCTACAAAGGCCTAGGGGAAAAATACACATAGCGTTGCAATCGGGCGAGTTTCTGCTCTCAGATGCAACAGGAATTTCTCGAGTTCGTCAATCCGTTCGCGAGATATGGGAGCTTGAAGTTAAAGAATGGTTGAGAAACCATCAAAATTTTCGCAAGTCTGATACCCGAAACCAATAACTACTATGGCCTAGGGCAAAAATACACATACCGTTGTAATCGGGCGTGTTTCTGCTTTCAGATGCAACAGGTCTCTCCCGTGTTCGTCAATCCGTTCGCCAGATATGGGAGTTTGAAGTTAAGGAATGGTTGACAAACCAACAAAATTTTCGCAAGTCTGATACCCGAAACCAATAACTACTATGGCCTAGGGGAAAAATACACATACCGTTGTAATCGGGCGTGTTTCTGCTTTCAGATGCAACAGGTCTCTCTCGAGTTCGTCAATCCGTTCGCGAGATATGGGAGTTTGAAGTTAAGGAATGGTTGAGAAACCAACAAAATTTTCGCAAGTCTGATACTCGAAACCAATAACTACAAAGGCCTAGGGGAAAAATACACATACCCTTGTAATCGTGAGAGTTTCTACTTTCAGATGCAACAGGAATTTCTCGAATTCGTCAATCCGTTCGCGAAATATGGGAGTTTGAAATTAAGGAATGGTTGAGGAACCATCAAAAATTTCGCAAGTCTGATACTCGAAACCAGTAACTACAAAGGCCTAGGGAAAAATACACAAACCGTTGTAATCGGGCGAGTTTCTGCTAACAGATGCGACAGGAATTTCTCGAGTTCGTCAATGCGTTCGCGAGATATGGGAGTTTGAAGTTAAGGAATGGTTGAGAAACCATCAAAATTTTCGCAAGTCTGATACTCGAAACCAATAACTACTATGGCCTAGTGCAAAAATACACATACCGTTGCAATCGGGCGTGTTTCTGCTTTCAGATGCAACAGGTCTCTCTCGAGTTCGTCAATCCGTTCGCGAGATATGGGAGTTTGAAGTTAAGGAATGGTTGAGAAACCATCAAAATTTTCGCAAGTCTGATATTCGAAACCAATAACTACAAAGGCCTAGGGGAAAAATACACATAGCGTTGCAATCGGGCGAGTTTCTGCTTTCAGATGCAACAGGAATTTCTCGAGTTCGTCAATCCGTTCGCGAGATATGGGAGCTTGAAGTTAAGGAATGGTTGAGAAACCATCAAAATTTTCGCAAGTCTGATACTCGAAACCAATAACTACTATGGCCTAGTGCAAAAATACACATACCGTTGCAATCGGGCGTGTTTCTGCTTTCAGATGCATCAGGAATTTCTCGAGTTCGTCAATCCGTTCGCGAGATATGGGAGCTTGAAGTTAAGGAATGGTTGAGAAACCATCAAAATTTTCGCAAGTCTGATACCCGAAACCAATAACTACTATGGCCTAGGGCAAAAATACACATACCGTTGTAATCGGGCGTGTTTCTGCTTTCAGATGCAACAGGTCTCTCCCGAGTTCGTCAATCCGTTCGCCAGATATGGGAGTTTGAAGTTAAGGAATGGTTGAGAAACCATCAAAATTTTCGCAAGTCTGATACCCGAAACCAATAACTACTATGGCCTAGGGGAAAAATACACATACCGTTGTAATCGGGCGTGTTTCTGCTTTCAGATGCAACAGGTCTCTCTCGAGTTCGTCAATCCGTTCGCGAGATATGGAAGTTTGAAGTTAAGGAATGGTTGAGAAACCAACAAAATTTTCGCAAGTCTGATACTCGAAACCAATAACTACAAAGGCCTAGGGGAAAAATACACATACCCTTGTAATCGTGAGAGTTTCTACTTTCAGATGCAACAGGAATTTCTCGAATTCGTCAATCCGTTCGCGAAATATGGGAGTTTGAAATTAAGGAATGGTTGAGGAACCATCAAAAATTTCGCAATTCTGATACTCGAAACCAGTAACTACAAAGGCCTAGGGGAAAAATACACAAACCGTTGTAATCGGGCGAGTTTCTACTAACAGATGCGACAGGAATTTCTCGAGTTCGTCAATGCGTTCGCGAGATATGGGAGTTTGAAGTTAAGGAATGGTTGAGAAACCATCAAAATTTTCGCAAGTCTGATACTCGAAACCAATAACTACTATGGCCTAGGGCAAAAATACACATACCGTTGCAATCGGGCGTGTTTCTGCTTTCAGATGCAACAGGTCTCTCTCGAGTTCGTCAATCCGTTCGCGAGATATGGGAGTTTGAAGTTAAGGAATGGTTGAGAAACCATCAAAATTTTCGCAAGTCTGATATTCGAAACCAATAGCTACAAAGGCCTAGGGGAAAAATACACATAGCGTTGCAATCGGACGAGTTTCTGCTCTCAGATGCAACAGGAATTTCTCGAGTTCGTCAATCCGTTCGCGAGATATGGGAGCTTGAAGTTAAAGAATGGTTGAGAAACCATCAAAATTTTCGCAAGTCTGATACCCGAAACCAATAACTACTATGGCCTAGGGCAAAAATACACATACCGTTGTAATCGGGCGTGTTTCTGCTTTCAGATGCAACAGGTCTCTCTCGAGTTCGTCAATCCGTTCGCGAGATATGGGAGTTTGAAGTTAAGGAATGGTTGAGAAACCAACAAAATTTTCGCAAGTCTGATACTCGAAACCAATAACTACAAAGGCCTAGGGGAAAAATACACATACCCTTGTAATCGTGAGAGTTTCTACTTTCAGATGCAACAGGAATTTCTCGAATTCGTCAATCCGTTCGCGAAATATGGGAGTTTGAAATTAAGGAATGGTTGAGGAACCATCAAAAATTTCGCAAGTCTGATACTCGAAACCAGTAACTACAAAGGCCTAGGGAAAAATACACAAACCGTTGTAATCGGGCGAGTTTCTACTAACAGATGCGACAGGAATTTCTCGAGTTCGTCAATGCGTTCGCGAGATATGGGAGTTTGAAGTTAAGGAATGGTTGAGAAACCATCAAAATTTTCGCAAGTCTGATACTCGAAACCAATAACTACTATGGCCTAGTGCAAAAATACACATACCGTTGCAATCGGGCGTGTTTCTGCTTTCAGATGCAACAGGTCTCTCTCGAGTTCGTCAATCCGTTCGCGAGATATGGGAGTTTGAAGTTAAGGAATGGTTGAGAAACCATCAAAATTTTCGCAAGTCTGATATTCGAAACCAATAACTACAAAGGCCTAGGGGAAAAATACACATAGCGTTGCAATCGGGCGAGTTTCTGCTTTCAGATGCAACAGGAATTTCTCGAGTTCGTCAATCCGTTCGCGAGATATGGGAGCTTGAAGTTAAGGAATGGTTGAGAAACCATCAAAATTTTCGCAAGTCTGATACCCGAAACCAATAACTACTATGGCCTAGGGCAAAAATACACATACCGTTGTAATCGGGCGTGTTTCTGCTTTCAGATGCAACAGGTCTCTCCCGAGTTCGTCAATCCGTTCGCCAGATATGGGAGTTTGAAGTTAAGGAATGGTTGAGAAACCAACAAAATTTTCGCAAGTCTGATACCCGAAACCAATAACTACTATGGCCTAGGGGAAAAATACACATACCGTTGTAATCGGGCGTGTTTCTGCTTTCAGATGCAACAGGTCTCTCTCGAGTTCGTCAATCCGTTCGCGAGATATGGGAGTTTGAAGTTAAGGAATGGTTGAGAAACCAACAAAATTTTCGCAAGTCTGATACTCGAAACCAATAACTACAAAGGCCTAGGGGAAAAATACACATACCCTTGTAATCGTGAGAATTTCTACTTTCAGATGCAACAGGAATTTCTCGAATTCGTCAATCCGTTCGCGAAATATGGGAGTTTGAAATTAAGGAATGGTTGAGGAACCATCAAAAATTTCGCAATTCTGATACTCGAAACCAGTAAATACAAAGGCCTAGGGGAAAAATACACAAACCGTTGTAATCGGGCGAGTTTCTACTAACAGATGCGACAGGAATTTCTCGAGTTCGTCAATGCGTTCGCGAGATATGGGAGTTTGAAGTTAAGGAATGGTTGAGAAACCATCAAAATTTTCGCAAGTCTGATACTCGAAACCAATAACTACTATGGCCTAGGGCAAAAATACACATACCGTTGCAATCGGGCGCGTTTCTGCTTTCAGATGCAACAGGTCTCTCTCGAGTTCGTCAATCCGTTCGCGAGATATGGGAGTTTGAAGTTAAGGAATGGTTGAGAAACCATCAAAATTTTCGCAAGTCTGATATTCGAAACCAATAACTACAAAGGCCTAGGGGAAAAATACACATAGCGTTGCAATCGGGCGAGTTTCTGCTTTCAGATGCAACAGGAATTTCTCGAGTTCGTCAATCCGTTCGCGAGATATGGGAGCTTGAAGTTAAGGAATGGTTGAGAAACCATCAAAATTTTCGCAAGTCTGATACCCGAAACCAATAACTACTATGGCCTAGGGCAAAAATACACATACCGTTGTAATCGGGCGTGTTTCTGCTTTCAGATGCAACAGGTCTCTCTCGAGTTCGTCAATCCGTTCGCGAGATATGGGAGTTTGAAGTTAAGGAATGGTTGAGAAACCAACAAAATTTTCGCAAGTCTGATACTCGAAACCAATAACTACAAAGGCCTAGGGGAAAAATACACATACCCTTGTAATCGTGAGAGTTTCTACTTTCAGATGCAACAGGAATTTCTCGAATTCGTCAATCCGTTCGCGAAATATGGGAGTTTGAAATTAAGGAACGGTTGAGGAACCATCAAAAATTTCGCAAGTCTGATACTCGAAACCAGTAACTACAAAGGCCTAGGGGAAAAATACACAAACCGTTGTAATCGGGCGAGTTTCTACTAACAGATGCGACAGGAATTTCTCGAGTTCGTCAATGCGTTCGCGAGATATGGGAGTTTGAAGTTAAGGAATGGTTGAGAAACCATCAAAATTTTCGCAAGTCTGATACTCGAAACCAATAACTACTATGGCCTAGGGCAAAAATACACATACCGTTGCAATCGGGCGTGTTTCTGCTTTCAGATGCAACAGGTCTCTCTCGAGTTCGTCAATCCGTTCGCGAGATATGGGAGTTTGAAGTTAAGGAATGGTTGAGAAACCATCAAAATTTTCGCAAGTCTGATATTCGAAACCAATAACTACAAAGGCCTAGGGGAAAAATACACATAGCGTTGCAATCGGGCGAGTTTCTGCTTTCAGATGCAACAGGAATTTCTCGAGTTCGTCAGTCCGTTCGCGAGATATGGGAGCTTGAAGTTAAGGAATGGTTGAGAAACCATCAAAATTTTCGCAAGTCTGATACCCGAAACCAATAACTACTATGGCCTAGGGCAAAAATACACATACCGTTGTAATCGGGCGTGTTTCTGCTTTCAGATGCAACAGGTCTCTCCCGAGTTCGTCAATCCGTTCGCCAGATATGGGAGTTTGAAGTTAAGGAATGGTTGAGAAACCAACAAAATTTTCGCAAGTCTGATACTCGAAACCAATAACTACAAAGGCCTAGGGGAAAAATACACATACCCTTGTAATCGTGAGAGTTTCTACTTTCAGATCCAACAGGAATTTCTCGAATTCGTCAATCCGTTCGCGAAATATGGGAGTTTGAAATTAAGGAATGGTTGAGGAACCATCAAAAATTTCGCAAGTCTGATACTCGAAACCAGTAACTACAAAGGCCTAGGGGAAAAATACACATACCGTTGTAATTGGGCGAGTTTCTACTAACAGATGCGACAGGAGTTCCTCGAGTTCGTCAATCCGTTCGCGAGATATGGGAGTTTGAAGTTAAGGAATGGTTGAGAAACCATCAAAATTTGCGCAAGTCTGATACTCGAAACCAATAACTACAAAGGCCTAGGGGAAAAATACACAAACCGTTGTAATCGGGCGAGTTTCTACTAACAGATGCGACAGGAATTTCTCGAGTTCGTCAATGCGTTCGCCAGATATGGGAGTTTGAAGTTAAGGAATGGTTGAGAAACCATCAAAATTTTCGCAAGTCTGATACTCGAAACCAATAACTACTATGGCCTAGGGCAAAAATACACATACCGTTGTAATCGGGCGTGTTTCTGCTTTCAGATGCAACAGGTCTCTCTCGAGTTCGTCAATCCGTTCGCGAGATATGGGAGTTTGAAGTTAAGGAATGGTTGAGAAACCATCAAAATTTTCGCAAGTCTGATACTCGAAACCAATAACTACAAAGGCCTGGGGGAAAAATACACATACCGTTGTAATCGGGCGAGTTTCTACTAACAGATGCGACAGGAGTTCCTCGAGTTCGTCAATCCGTTCGCGAGATATGGGAGTTTGAAGTTAAGGAATGGTTGAGAAACCATCAAAATTTACGCAAGTCTGATACTCGAAACCAATAAATACAAAGGCCTAGGGGAAAAGTACACATACCGTTGTAATCGGACGAGTTTCTACTAACAGATGCAACAGAAATTTCTCGAGTTCGTCAATCCGTTCGCGAGATATGGGAGTTTGAAGTTAAGGAATGGTTGAGAAACCATCAAAACTTTCGCAAGTCTGATACTCGAAACAAATAACTACTATGGCCTAGGGGTAAAATACACATACCGTTGTAATCGGGAGAGTTTCTGCTTTCAGAGGCAACAGGATTCTCTCCAGTTCGTCAATCCGTTCGCGAGATATGGGAGTTTGAAGTTAAGGAATGGTTGAGAAACCAACAAAATTTTCGCAAGTCTGATACTCGAAACCAATAACTACAAAGGCCTAGGGGAAAAATACACATAGCGTTGTAATCGGGCGAGTTTCGGCTTTCAGATGCAACAGGAATTTCTCGAGTTCGTCAATCCGTTCGCGAGATATGGGAGCTTGAAGTTAAGGAATGGTTGAGAAACCATCAAAATTTTCGCAAGTCTGATACCCGAAACCAATAACTACTATGGCCTAGGGCAAAAATACACATACCGTTGTAATTGGGCCAGTTTCTACATTCAGATGCAACAGGAATTTCTGGAGTTCGTCAATCCGTTCGCGAGATATGGGAGTTTGAAATTAAGGAATGGTTGAGAAACCATCAAAACTTTCGCAAGTCTGATACTCGAAACCAATAACTGGAATGGCCTAGGGCAAAAGTACACACACCATTGTAATCGGGCGAGTTTCTACTTTCAGATGCAACAGGAATTTCTCTAGTTCGCCAATCCGTTCGCGAGAAATGGGAGTTTGAAGTTAAGGAATGGTTGAGAAACCATCAAAATTTTCGCAAGTCTGATACTCGAAACCAATAACTACAAAGGCCTAGGGGAAAAATACACAAACCTTTGTAATCGGGCGAGTTTCTACTAACAGATGCGACAGGAATTTCTCGAGTTCGTCAATGCGTTCGCGAGATATGGGAGTTTGAAGTTAAGGAATGGTTGTGAAACCATCAAAATTTTCGCAAGTCTGATACTCGAAACCAATAACTACTATGGCCTAGGGCAAAAATACACATACCGTTGTAATCGGGCGTGTTTCTGCTTTCAGATGCAACAGGTCTCTCTCGAGTTCGTCAATCCGTTCGCGAGATATGGGAGTTTGAAGTTAAGGAATGGTTGAGAAACCATCAAAATTTTCGCAAGTCTGATACTCGAAACCAATAACTACAAAGGCCTAGGGCAAAAATACACATACCGTTGTAATCGGGCGTGTTTCTGCTTTCAGATGCAACAGGTCTCTCTCGAGTTCGTCAATCCGTTCGCCAGATATGGGAGTTTGAAGTTAAGGAATGGTTGAGAAACCAACAAAATTTTCGCAAGTCTGATACCCGAAACCAATAACTACTATGGCCTAGGGCAAAAATACACATACCGTTGTAATCGGGCGAGTTTCTGCTTTCAGATGCAACAGGAATTTCTCGAGTTCGTCAATCCGTTCGCGAGATATGGGAGTATGAATTTCGGGAATGTTTGAGAAACCATCAAAATTTTCGCAAGTCTGATACTCGAAACCAATAACTACTATGTCCTAGGGCAAAAATACACATACCGTTGTAATTGGGCCAGTTTCTACATTCAGATGCAACAGGAATTTCTGGAGTTCGTCAATCCGTTCGCGAGATATGGGAGTTTGAAATTAAGGAATGGTTGAGAAACCATCAAAACTTTCGCAAGTCTGATACTCGAAACCAATAACTGGAATGGCCTAGGGCAAAAGTACACACACCATTGTAATCGGGCGAGTTTCTACTTTCAGATGCAACAGGAATTTCTCTAGTTCGCCAATCCGTTCGCGAGAAATGGGAGTTTGAAGTTAAGGAATGGTTGAGAAACCATCAAAATTTTCGCAAGTCTGATACTCGAAACCAATAACTACAAAGGCCTAGGGGAAAAATACACAAACCTTTGTAATCGGGCGAGTTTCTACTAACAGATGCGACAGGAATTTCTCGAGTTCGTCAATGCGTTCGCGAGATATGGGAGTTTGAAGTTAAGGAATGGTTGTGAAACCATCAAAATTTTCGCAAGTCTGATACTCGAAACCAATAACTACTATGGCCTAGGGCAAAAATACACATACCGTTGTAATCGGGCGTGTTTCTGCTTTCAGATGCAACAGGTCTCTCTCGAGTTCGTCAATCCGTTCGCGAGATATGGGAGTTTGAAGTTAAGGAATGGTTGAGAAACCATCAAAATTTTCGCAAGTCTGATACTCGAAACCAATAACTACAAAGGCTAGGGCAAAAATACACATACCGTTGTAATCGGGCGTGTTTCTGCTTTCAGATGCAACAGGTCTCTCTCGAGTTCGTCAATCCGTTCGCCAGATATGGGAGTTTGAAGTTAAGGAATGGTTGAGAAACCAACAAAATTTTCGCAAGTCTGATACCCGAAACCAATAACTACTATGGCCTAGGGGAAAAATACACATACCGTTGTAATCGGGCGTGTTTCTGCTTTCAGATGCAACAGGTCTCTCTCGAGTTCGTCAATCCGTTCGCGAGATATGGGAGTTTGAAGTTAAGGAATGGTTGAGAAACCAACAAAATTTTCGCAAGTCTGATACTCGAAACCAATAACTACAAAGGCCTTGGGGAAAAATACACATACCCTTGTAATCGTGAGAGTTTGTACTTTCAGATGCAACAGGAATTTCTCGAATTCGTCAATCCGTTCGCGAAATATGGGAGTTTGAAATTAAGGAATGATTGAGGAACCATCAAAAATTCGCAAGTCTGATACTCGAAACCAGTAACTACAAAGGCCTAGGGGAAAAATACACATACCGTTGTAATCGGGCGAGTTTCTACTAACAGATGCAACAGGAATTTCACGAGTTCGTTAAGACGTTCGCGAGATATGGGAGTTTGAAGTTCAGGAATGGTTGAGAAACCAGCAAAATTTTCGCAAGTCTGATACTCGAACCAATGACTACAAAGGCCTAGGGGTAAAATACACATATCGTTGTAATCGGGAGAGTTTCTACTTTCAGATGCAACAGGAATTTCTCGAATTCGTCAATCGTTCGCGAGATATGGGAGTTTGAAGTTAAGGAATGGTTGAGAAACCATAAAAACTTTCGCAAGTCTGATACTCGAAACCAATAACTACAATGGCCCTACGAGAAAAATACACACACCATTGTTATCGGGCGAGTTTCTACTTTCAGATGCAACAGGAATTTCTCGATTTCGTCAATCCGTTCGCGAGATATGGGAGTATGAAGTTCGGGAATGTTTGAGAAACCATCAAAATTTTCGCAAGTCTGATACTCGAAACCAATAGCTACTATGGCCTAGGGCAAAAATACACATACCGTTGTAATTGGGCCAGTTTCTACATTCAGATGCAACAGGAATTTCTGGAGTTCGTCAATCCGTTCGCGAGATATGGGAGTTTGAAATTAAGGAATGGTTGAGAAACCATCAAAACTTTCGCAAGTCTGATACTCGAAACCAATAACTGGAATGGCCTAGGGCAAAAGTACACACACCATTGTAATCGGGCGAGTTTCTACTTTCAGATGCAACAGGAATTTCTCTAGTTCGCCAATCCGTTCGCGAGAAATGGGAGTTTGAAGTTAAGGAATGGTTGAGAAACCATCAAAACTTTCGCAAGTCTGATACTCGAAACCAATAACTACAAAGGCCTAGTGGAAAAATACACAAACCGTTGTAATCGGGCGAGTTTCTACTAACAGATGCGACAGGAATTTCTCGAGTTCGTCAATGCGTTCGCGAGATATGGGAGTTTGAAGTTAAGGAATGGTTGAGAAACCATTAAAATTTTCGCAAGTCTGATACTCGAAACCAATAACTACTATGGCCTAGGGCAAAAATACACATACCGTTGTAATCGGGCGTGTTTCTGCTTTCAGATGCAACAGGTCTCTCTCGAGTTCGTCAATCCGTTCGCGAGATATGGGAGTTTGAAGTTAAGGAATGGTTGAGAAACCATCAAAATTTTCGCAAGTCTGATACTCGAAACCAATAACTACAAAGGCCTAGGGGAAAAATACACATACCGTTGTAATCGGGCGAGTTTCTACTAACAGATGCGACAGGAGTTCCTCGAGTTCGTCAATCCGTTCGCGAGATATGGGAGTTTGAAGTTAAGGAATGGTTGAGAAACCATCAAAATTTGCGAAAGTCTGATACTCGAAACCAATAACTACAAAGGCCTAGGGGAAAAATACACATAGCGTTGTAATCGGGCGAGTTTCTGCTTTCAGATGCAACAGGAATTTCACGAGTTCGTTAAGACGTTCGCGAGATATGGGAGTTTGAAGTTAAGGAATGGTTGAGAAACCATCAAAATTTGCGAAAGTCTGATACTCGAAACCAATAACTACAAAGGCCTAGGGGAAAAATACACAAACCGTTGTAATCGGGCGAGTTTCTACTAACAGATGCGACAGGAATTTCTCGAGTTCGTCAATGCGTTCGCCAGATATGGGAGTTTGAAGTTAAGGAATGGTTGAGAAACCATCAAAATTTTCGCAAGTCTGATACTCGAAACCAATAACTACTATGGCCTAGGGCAAAAATACACATACCGTTGTAATCGGGCGTGTTTCTGCTTTCAGATGCAACAGGTCTCTCTCGAGTTCGTCAATCCGTTCGCGAGATATGGGAGTTTGAAGTTAAGGAATGGTTGAGAAACCATCAAAATTTTCGCAAGTCTGATACTCGAAACCAATAACTACAAAGGCCTGGGGAAAAATACACATACCGTTGTAATCGGGCGAGTTTCTACTAACAGATGCGACAGGAGTTCCTCGAGTTCGTCAATCCGTTCGCGAGATATGGGAGTTTGAAGTTAAGGAATGGTTGAGAAACCATCAAAATTTACGCAAGTCTGATACTCGAAACCAATAAATACAAAGGCCTAGGGGAAAAGTACACATACCGTTGTAATCGGACGAGTTTCTACTAACAGATGCAACAGAAATTTCTCGAGTTCGTCAATCCGTTCGCGAGATATGGGAGTTTGAAGTTAAGGAATGGTTGAGAAACCATCAAAACTTTCGCAAGTCTGATACTCGAAACAAATAACTACTATGGCCTAGGGGTAAAATACACATACCGTTGTAATCGGGAGAGTTTCTGCTTTCAGAGGCAACAGGATTCTCTCCAGTTCGTCAATCCGTTCGCGAGATATGGGAGTTTGAAGTTAAGGAATGGTTGAGAAACCAACAAAATTTTCGCAAGTCTGATACTCGAAACCAATAACTACAAAGGCCTAGGGGAAAAATACACATAGCGTTGTAATCGGGCGAGTTTCGGCTTTCAGATGCAACAGGAATTTCTCGAGTTCGTCAATCCGTTCGCGAGATATGGGAGCTTGAAGTTAAGGAATGGTTGAGAAACCATCAAAATTTTCGCAAGTCTGATACCCGAAACCAATAACTACTATGGCCTAGGGCAAAAATACACATACCGTTGTAATCGGGCGAGTTTCTGCTTTCAGATGCAACAGGAATTTCTCGAGTTCGTCAATCCGTTCGCGAGATATGGGAGTATGAATTTCGGGAATGTTTGAGAAACCATAAAAATTTTCGCAAGTCTGATACTCGAAACCAATAACTACTATGTCCTAGGGCAAAAATACACATACCGTTGTAATTGGGCCAGTTTCTACATTCAGATGCAACAGGAATTTCTGGAGTTCGTCAATCCGTTCGCGAGATATGGGAGTTTGAAATTAAGGAATGGTTGAGAAACCATCAAAACTTTCGCAAGTCTGATACTCGAAACCAATAACTGGAATGGCCTAGGGCAAAAGTACACACACCATTGTAATCGGGCGAGTTTCTACTTTCAGATGCAACAGGAATTTCTCTAGTTCGCCAATCCGTTCGCGAGAAATGGGAGTTTGAAGTTAAGGAATGGTTGAGAAACCATCAAAATTTTCGCAAGTCTGATACTCGAAACCAATAACTACAAAGGCCTAGGGGAAAAATACACAAACCTTTGTAATCGGGCGAGTTTCTACTAACAGATGCGACAGGAATTTCTCGAGTTCGTCAATGCGTTCGCGAGATATGGGAGTTTGAAGTTAAGGAATGGTTGTGAAACCATCAAAATTTTCGCAAGTCTGATACTCGAAACCAATAACTACTATGGCCTAGGGCAAAAATACACATACCGTTGTAATCGGGCGTGTTTCTGCTTTCAGATGCAACAGGTCTCTCTCGAGTTCGTCAATCCGTTCGCGAGATATGGGAGTTTGAAGTTAAGGAATGGTTGAGAAACCATCAAAATTTTCGCAAGTCTGATACTCGAAACCAATAACTACAAAGGCCTAGGGCAAAAATACACATACCGTTGTAATCGGGCGTGTTTCTGCTTTCAGATGCAACAGGTCTCTCTCGAGTTCGTCAATCCGTTCGCCAGATATGGGAGTTTGAAGTTAAGGAATGGTTGAGAAACCAACAAAATTTTCGCAAGTCTGATACCCGAAACCAATAACTACTATGGCCTAGGGCAAAAATACACATACCGTTGTAATCGGGCGAGTTTCTGCTTTCAGATGCAACAGGAATTTCTCGAGTTCGTCAATCCGTTCGCGAGATATGGGAGTATGAATTTCGGGAATGTTTGAGAAACCATCAAAATTTTCGCAAGTCTGATACTCGAAACCAATAACTGGAATGGCCTAGGGCAAAAGTACACACACCATTGTAATCGGGCGAGTTTCTACTTTCAGATGCAACAGGAATTTCTCTAGTTCGCCAATCCGTTCGCGAGAAATGGGAGTTTGAAGTTAAGGAATGGTTGAGAAACCATCAAAATTTTCGCAAGTCTGATACTCGAAACCAATAACTGGAATGGCCTAGGGCAAAAGTACACACACCATTGTAATCGGGCGAGTTTCTACTTTCAGATGCAACAGGAATTTCTCTAGTTCGCCAATCCGTTCGCGAGAAATGGGAGTTTGAAGTTAAGGAATGGTTGAGAAACCATCAAAATTTTCGCAAGTCTGATACTCGAAACCAATAACTACAAAGGCCTAGGGGAAAAATACACAAACCTTTGTAATCGGGCGAGTTTCTACTAACAGATGCGACAGGAATTTCTCGAGTTCGTCAATGCGTTCGCGAGATATGGGAGTTTGAAGTTAAGGAATGGTTGTGAAACCATCAAAATTTTCGCAAGTCTGATACTCGAAACCAATAACTACTATGGCCTAGGGCAAAAATACACATACCGTTGTAATCGGGCGTGTTTCTGCTTTCAGATGCAACAGGTCTCTCTCGAGTTCGTCAATCCGTTCGCGAGATATGGGAGTTTGAAGTTAAGGAATGGTTGAGAAACCATCAAAATTTTCGCAAGTCTGATACTCGAAACCAATAACTACAAAGGCCTAGGGCAAAAATACACATACCGTTGTAATCGGGCGTGTTTCTGCTTTCAGATGCAACAGGTCTCTCTCGAGTTCGTCAATCCGTTCGCCAGATATGGGAGTTTGAAGTTAAGGAATGGTTGAGAAACCAACAAAATTTTCGCAAGTCTGATACCCGAAACCAATAACTACTATGGCCTAGGGCAAAAATACACATACCGTTGTAATCGGGCGAGTTTCTGCTTTCAGATGCAACAGGAATTTCTCGAGTTCGTCAATCCGTTCGCGAGATATGGGAGTATGAATTTCGGGAATGTTTGAGAAACCATCAAAATTTTCGCAAGTCTGATACTCGAAACCAATAACTACTATGTCCTAGGGCAAAAATACACATACCGTTGTAATTGGGCCAGTTTCTACATTCAGATGCAACAGGAATTTCTGGAGTTCGTCAATCCGTTCGCGAGATATGGGAGTTTGAAATTAAGGAATGGTTGAGAAACCATCAAAACTTTCGCAAGTCTGATACTCGAAACCAATAACTGGAATGGCCTAGGGCAAAAGTACACACACCATTGTAATCGGGCGAGTTTCTACTTTCAGATGCAACAGGAATTTCTCTAGTTCGCCAATCCGTTCGCGAGAAATGGGAGTTTGAAGTTAAGGAATGGTTGAGAAACCATCAAAATTTTCGCAAGTCTGATACTCGAAACCAATAACTACAAAGGCCTAGGGGAAAAATACACAAACCTTTGTAATCGGGCGAGTTTCTACTAACAGATGCGACAGGAATTTCTCGAGTTCGTCAATGCGTTCGCGAGATATGGGAGTTTGAAGTTAAGGAATGGTTGTGAAACCATCAAAATTTTCGCAAGTCTGATACTCGAAACCAATAACTACTATGGCCTAGGGCAAAAATACACATACCGTTGTAATCGGGCGTGTTTCTGCTTTCAGATGCAACAGGTCTCTCTCGAGTTCGTCAATCCGTTCGCGAGATATGGGAGTTTGAAGTTAAGGAATGGTTGAGAAACCATCAAAATTTTCGCAAGTCTGATACTCGAAACCAATAACTACAAAGGCCTAGGGCAAAAATACACATACCGTTGTAATCGGGCGTGTTTCTGCTTTCAGATGCAACAGGTCTCTCTCGAGTTCGTCAATCCGTTCGCCAGATATGGGAGTTTGAAGTTAAGGAATGGTTGAGAAACCAACAAAATTTTCGCAAGTCTGATACCCGAAACCAATAACTACTATGGCCTAGGGGAAAAATACACATACCGTTGTAATCGGGCGTGTTTCTGCTTTCAGATGCAACAGGTCTCTCTCGAGTTCGTCAATCCGTTCGCGAGATATGGGAGTTTGAAGTTAAGGAATGGTTGAGAAACCAACAAAATTTTCGCAAGTCTGATACTCGAAACCAATAACTACAAAGGCCTTGGGGAAAAATACACATACCCTTGTAATCGTGAGAGTTTGTACTTTCAGATGCAACAGGAATTTCTCGAATTCGTCAATCCGTTCGCGAAATATGGGAGTTTGAAATTAAGGAATGATTGAGGAACCATCAAAAATTTCGCAAGTCTGATACTCGAAACCAGTAACTACAAAGGCCTAGGGGAAAAATACACATACCGTTGTAATCGGGCGAGTTTCTACTAACAGATGCAACAGGAATTTCACGAGTTCGTTAAGACGTTCGCGAGATATGGGAGTTTGAAGTTCAGGAATGGTTGAGAAACCAGCAAAATTTTCGCAAGTCTGATACTCGAAACCAATGACTACAAAGGCCTAGGGGTAAAATACACATATCGTTGTAATCGGGAGAGTTTCTACTTTCAGATGCAACAGGAATTTCTCGAATTCGTCAATCCGTTCGCGAGATATGGGAGTTTGAAGTTAAGGAATGGTTGAGAAACCATAAAAACTTTCGCAAGTCTGATACTCGAAACCAATAACTACAATGGCCTACGAGAAAAATACACACACCATTGTTATCGGGCGAGTTTCTACTTTCAGATGCAACAGGAATTTCTCGATTTCGTCAATCCGTTCGCGAGATATGGGAGTATGAAGTTCGGGAATGTTTGAGAAACCATCAAAATTTTCGCAAGTCTGATACTCGAAACCAATAGCTACTATGGCCTAGGGCAAAAATACACATACCGTTGTAATTGGGCCAGTTTCTACATTCAGATGCAACAGGAATTTCTGGAGTTCGTCAATCCGTTCGCGAGATATGGGAGTTTGAAATTAAGGAATGGTTGAGAAACCATCAAAACTTTCGCAAGTCTGATACTCGAAACCAATAACTGGAATGGCCTAGGGCAAAAGTACACACACCATTGTAATCGGGCGAGTTTCTACTTTCAGATGCAACAGGAATTTCTCTAGTTCGCCAATCCGTTCGCGAGAAATGGGAGTTTGAAGTTAAGGAATGGTTGAGAAACCATCAAAACTTTCGCAAGTCTGATACTCGAAACCAATAACTACAAAGGCCTAGTGGAAAAATACACAAACCGTTGTAATCGGGCGAGTTTCTACTAACAGATGCGACAGGAATTTCTCGAGTTCGTCAATGCGTTCGCGAGATATGGGAGTTTGAAGTTAAGGAATGGTTGAGAAACCATTAAAATTTTCGCAAGTCTGATACTCGAAACCAATAACTACTATGGCCTAGGGCAAAAATACACATACCGTTGTAATCGGGCGTGTTTCTGCTTTCAGATGCAACAGGTCTCTCTCGAGTTCGTCAATCCGTTCGCGAGATATGGGAGTTTGAAGTTAAGGAATGGTTGAGAAACCATCAAAATTTTCGCAAGTCTGATACTCGAAACCAATAACTACAAAGGCCTAGGGGAAAAATACACATACCGTTGTAATCGGGCGAGTTTCTACTAACAGATGCGACAGGAGTTCCTCGAGTTCGTCAATCCGTTCGCGAGATATGGGAGTTTGAAGTTAAGGAATGGTTGAGAAACCATCAAAATTTGCGAAAGTCTGATACTCGAAACCAATAACTACAAAGGCCTAGGGGAAAAATACACATAGCGTTGTAATCGGGCGAGTTTCTGCTTTCAGATGCAACAGGAATTTCACGAGTTCGTTAAGACGTTCGCGAGATATGGGAGTTTGAAGTTAAGGAATGGTTGAGAAACCATCAAAATTTGCGAAAGTCTGATACTCGAAACCAATAACTACAAAGGCCTAGGGGAAAAATACACATACCGTTGTAATCGGGCGAGTTTCTACTAACAGATGCGACAGGAGTTCCTCGAGTTCGTCAATCCGTTCGCGAGATATGGGGGTTTGAAGTTAAGGAATGGTTGAGAAACCATCAAAATTTGCGCAAGTCTGATACTCGAAACCAATAACTACAAAGGCCTAGGGGAAAAATACACATAGCGTTGTAATCGGGCGAGTTTCTGCTTTCAGATGCAACAGGAATTTCTCGAGTTCGTCAATCCGTTCGTGTGATATGCGAGTTTGAAGTTAAGGAATGGTTGAGAAACCATCAAAATTTTCGCAAGTCTGATACTCGAAACCAATAACTGCAAAGGCCTAGGGGAAAAATACACATAGCGTTGTAATCGGGCGAGTTTCTACTTTCAGATGCAACAGGAATTTCACGAGTTCGTTAAGACGTTCGCGAGATATGGGAGTTTGAAGTTCAGGAATGGTTGAGAAACCAGCAAAATTTTCGCAAGTCTGATACTCGAAACCAATGACTACAAAGGCCTAGGGGTAAAATACACATACCGTTGTAATCGGGAGAGTTTCTACTTTCAGATGCAACAGGAATTTCTCGAATTCGTCAATCCGTTCGCGAGATATGGGAGTTTGAAGTTAAGGAATGGTTGAGAAACCATAAAAACTTTCGCAAGTCTGATACTCGAAACCAATAACTACAATGGCCTACGAGAAAAATACACACACGATTGTTATCGGGCGAGTTTCTACTTTCAGATGCAACAGGAATTTCTCGATTTCGTCAATCCGTTCGCGAGATATGGGAGTATGAAGTTCGGGAATGTTTGAGAAGCCATCAAAATTTTCGCAAGTCTGATACTCGAAACCAATAACTACTATGGCCTAGGGCAAAAATACACATACCGTTGTAATTGGGCCAGTTTCTACATTCAGATGCAACAGGAATTTCTGGAGTTCGTCAATCCGTTCGCGAGATATGGGAGTTTGAAATTAAGGAATGGTTGAGAAACCATCAAAACTTTCGCAAGTCTGATACTCGAAACCAATAACTGGAATGGCCTAGGGCAAAAGTACACACACCATTGTAATCGGGCGAGTTTCTACTTTCAGATGCAACAGGAATTTCTCTAGTTCGCCAATCCGTTCGCGAGAAATGGGAGTTTGAAGTTAAGGAATGGTTGAGAAACCATCAAAACTTTCGCAAGTCTGATACTCGAAACCAATAACTACAAAGGCCTAGGGGAAAAATACACAAACCGTTGTAATCGGGCGAGTTTCTACTAACAGATGCGACAGGAATTTCTCGAGTTCGTCAATGCGTTCGCGAGATATGGGAGTTTGAAGTTAAGGAATGGTTGAGAAACCATTAAAATTTTCGCAAGTCTGATACTCGAAACCAATAACTACTATGGCCTAGGGCAAAAATACACATACCGTTGTAATCGGGCGTGTTTCTGCTTTCAGATGCAACAGGTCTCTCTCGAGTTCGTCAATCCGTTCGCGAGATATGGGAGTTTGAAGTTAAGGAATGGTTGAGAAACCATCAAAATTTTCGCAAGTCTGATACTCGAAACCAATAACTACAAAGGCCTAGGGGAAAAATACACATACCGTTGTAATCGGGCGAGTTTCTACTAACAGATGCGACAGGAGTTCCTCGAGTTCGTCAATCCGTTCGCGAGATATGGGAGTTTGAAGTTAAGGAATGGTTGAGAAACCATCAAAATTTGCGAAAGTCTGATACTCGAAACCAATAACTACAAAGGCCTAGGGGAAAAATACACATAGCGTTGTAATCGGGCGAGTTTCTGCTTTCAGATGCAACAGGAATTTCTCGAGTTCGTCAATCCGTTCGTGTGATATGGGAGTTTGAAGTTAAGGAATGTTTGAGAAACCATCAAAATTTTCGCAAGTCTGATACTCGAAACCAATAACTGGAATGGCCTAGGGCAAAAGTACACACACCATTGTAATCGGGCGAGTTTCTACTTTCAGATGCAACAGGAATTTCTCTAGTTCGCCAATCCGTTCGCGAGAAATGGGAGTTTGAAGTTAAGGAATGGTTGAGAAACCATCAAAATTTTCGCAAGTCTGATACTCGAAACCAATAACTACAAAGGCCTAGGGGAAAAATACACAAACCGTTGTAATCGGGCGAGTTTCTACTAACAGATGCAACAGGAATTTCACGAGTTCGTTAATCCGTTCGCGAGATATGGGAGTTTGAAGTTAAGGAATGGTTGAGAAACCAGCAAAGTTTTCGCAAGTCTGATACTCGAAACCAATAACTGGAATGGCCTAGGGCAAAAGTACACACACCATTGTAATCGGGCGAGTTTCTTCTTTCAGATGCCACAGGAATTTCTCGAGTTTGCCAATCCGTTCGCGAGATATGGTAGTTTGAAGGTAGGGAATGGTTGAGGAAACATCAAAGTTTTCGCAAGTCTGATACTCGAAAGCAATAACTACTATGGCCTAGGGCAAAAATACTCATAGCATTGTAATCGGGCGGGTTTCTGCTGTCAGATGCAACAGGCATTTCTCGAGTTCGTCAATGCGTTCGCGAGATATGGGAGTTTGAAGTTAAGGAATGGTTGAGAAACCATCAAAATTTTCGCAAGTCTGATACTCGAAACAAATAACTACAAAGGCCTAGGGGAAAAATACACATACCGTTGTAATCGGGAGAGTTCCTACTTTCAGATGCAACAGTTATTTCTCGAGTTCGTCAATCCGTTCGCGAGATATGGGAGTTTGAAGTTAAGGAATGGTTGAGAAACCATCAAAATTTTCGCAAGTCTGATACTCGAAACCAATAACTACAAAGGCCTAGGGGAGAAGTACACATACCGTTGTAATCGGACGAGTTTCTACTAACAGATGCAACAGGAATTTCTCGAGTTCGTCAATCCGTTCGCGAGATATGGGAGTTTGAAGTTAAGGAATGGTTGAGAAACCAACAAAATTTTCGCAAGTCTGATACTCGAAACCAATAACTACAAAGGCCTAGGGGAAAAATACACATAGCGTTGTAATCGGGCCAGTTTCGGCTTTCAGATGCAACAGGAATTTCTCGAGTTCGTCAATCCGTTCGCGAGATATGGGGGCTTGAATTTAAGGAATGGTTGAGAAACCATCAAAATTTTCGCAAGTCTGATACCCGAAACCAATAACTACTATGGCCTAGGGCAAAAATACACATACCGTTGTAATCGGGCGAGTTTCTGCTTTCAGATGCAACAGGAATTTCTCGAGTTCGTCAATCCGTTCGCGAGATATGGGAGTATGAATTTCGGGAATGTTTGAGAAACCATCAAAATTTTCGCAAGTCTGATACTCGAAACCAATAACTACTATGTCCTAGGGCAAAAATACACACACCATTGTAATCGGGCGAGTTTCTTCTTTCAGATGCCACAGGAATTTCTCGAGTTTGCCAATCCGTTCGCGAGATATGGTAGTTTGAAGGTAGGGAATGGTTGAGGAAACATCAAAGTTTTCGCAAGTCTGATACTCGAAAGCAATAACTACTATGGCCTAGGGCAAAAATACTCATAGCATTGTAATCGGGCGGGTTTCTGCTGTCAGATGCAACAGGCATTTCTCGAGTTCGTCAATGCGTTCGCGAGATATGGGAGTTTGAAGTTAAGGAATGGTTGAGAAACCATCAAAATTTTCGCAAGTCTGATACTCGAAACAAATAACTACAAAGGCCTAGGGGAAAAATACACATACCGTTGTAATCGGGAGAGTTCCTACTTTCAGATGCAACAGTTATTTCTCGAGTTCGTCAATCCGTTCGCGAGATATGGGAGTTTGAAGTTAAGGAATGGTTGAGAAACCATCAAAATTTTCGCAAGTCTGATACTCGAAACCAATAACTACAAAGGCCTAGGGGAGAAGTACACATACCGTTGTAATCGGACGAGTTTCTACTAACAGATGCAACAGGAATTTCTCGAGTTCGTCAATCCGTTCGCGAGATATGGGAGTTTGAAGTTAAGGAATGGTTGAGAAACCAACAAAATTTTCGCAAGTCTGATACTCGAAACCAATAACTACAAAGGCCTAGGGGAAAAATACACATAGCGTTGTAATCGGGCGAGTTTCGGCTTTCAGATGCAACAGGAATTTCTCGAGTTCGTCAATCCGTTCGCGAGATATGGGGGCTTGAAGTTAAGGAATGGTTGAGAAACCATCAAAATTTTCGCAAGTCTGATACCCGAAACCAATAACTACTATGGCCTAGGGCAAAAATACACATACCGTTGTAATCGGGCGAGTTTCTGCTTTCAGATGCAACAGGAATTTCTCGAGTTCGTCAATCCGTTCGCGAGATATGGGAGTATGAATTTCGGGAATGTTTGAGAAACCATCAAAATTTTCGCAAGTCTGATACTCGAAACCAATAACTACTATGTCCTAGGGCAAAAATACACATACCGTTGTAATCGGGCCAGTTTCTACATTCAGATGCAACAGGAATTTCTGGAGTTCGTCAATCCGTTCGCGAGATATGGTAGTTTGAAATTAAGGAATGGTTGAGAAACCATAAAAACTTTCGCAAGTCTGATACTCGAAACCAATAACTACAATAGCCTACGAGAAAAATACACACACCGTTGTAATCGGGCCAGTTTCTACATTCAGATGCAACAGGAATTTCTGGAGTTCGTCAATCCGTTCGCGAGATATGGGAGCTTGAAATTAAGGAATGGTTGAGAAACCATCAAAACTTTCGCAAGTCTGATACTCGAAACCAATAACTACAATAGCCTACGAGAAAAATACACACACCATTGTTATCGGGCGAGTTTCTACTTTCAGATGCGACAGGAATTTCTCGAGTTCGTTAATCCGTTCGCGAGATGTGGGAGTTTGAAGTTAAGGAATGGTTGAGAAACCATCAAAACTTTCGCAAGTCTGATACTCGAAACCAATAACTGGAATGGCCTAGGGCAAAAGTACACACACCATTGTAATCGGGCGAGTTTCTACTTTCAGATGCAACAGGAATTTCTCTAGTTCGCCAATCCGTTCGCGAGAAATGGGAGTTCGAAGTTAAGGAATGGTTGAGAAACCATCAAAATTTTCGCAAGTCTGATACTCGAAACCAATAACTACAAAGGCCTAGGAGAAAAATACACATAGCGTTGTAATCGGGCGAGTTTCTACTAACAGATGCGACAGGAGTTCCTCGAGTTCGTCAATCCGTTCGCGAGATATGGGAGTTTGAAGTTAAGGAATGGTTGAGAAACCATCAAAATTTGCGCAAGTCTGATACTCAAAACCAATAACTACAAAGGCCTAGGGGAAAAATACACATAGCGTTGTAATCGGGCGAGTTTCTGCTTTCAGATGCAACAGGAATTTCTCGAGTTCGTCAATCCGTTCGTGTGATATGGGAGTTTGAAGTTAAGGAATGGTTGAGAAACCATCAAAATTTTCGCAAGTCTGATACTCGAAACCAATAACTACAAAGGCCTAGGGGAAAAATACACATAGCGTTGTAATCGGGCGAGTTTCTACTTTCAGATGCAACAGGAATTTCACGAGTTCGTTAAGACGTTCGCGAGATATGGGAGTTTGAAGTTAAGGAATGGTTGAGAAACCATCAAAATTTGCGCAAGTCTGATACTCGAAACCAATAACTACAATAGCCTACGAGAAAAATACACACACCATTGTTATCGGGCGAGTTTCTACTTTCAGATGCGACAGGAATTTCTCGAGTTCGTTAATCCGTTCGCGAGATGTGGGAGTTTGAAGTTAAGGAATGGTTGAGAAACCATCAAAACTTTCGCAAGTCTGATACTCGAAACCAATAACTGGAATGGCCTAGGGCAAAAGTACACACACCATTGTAATCGGGCGAGTTTCTACTTTCAGATGCAACAGGAATTTCTCTAGTTCGCCAATCCGTTCGCGAGAAATGGGAGTTCGAAGTTAAGGAATGGTTGAGAAACCATCAAAATTTTCGCAAGTCTGATACTCGAAACCAATAACTACAAAGGCCTAGGAGAAAAATACACATAGCGTTGTAATCGGGCGAGTTTCTACTAACAGATGCGACAGGAGTTCCTCGAGTTCGTCAATCCGTTCGCGAGATATGGGAGTTTGAAGTTAAGGAATGGTTGAGAAACCATCAAAATTTGCGCAAGTCTGATACTCAAAACCAATAACTACAAAGGCCTAGGGGAAAAATACACATAGCGTTGTAATCGGGCGAGTTTCTGCTTTCAGATGCAACAGGAATTTCTCGAGTTCGTCAATCCGTTCGTGTGATATGGGAGTTTGAAGTTAAGGAATGGTTGAGAAACCATCAAAATTTTCGCAAGTCTGATACTCGAAACCAATAACTACAAAGGCCTAGGGGAAAAATACACATAGCGTTGTAATCGGGCGAGTTTCTACTTTCAGATGCAACAGGAATTTCACGAGTTCGTTAAGACGTTCGCGAGATATGGGAGTTTGAAGTTAAGGAATGGTTGAGAAACCATCAAAATTTGCGCAAGTCTGATACTCGAAACCAATAACTACAAAGGCCTAGGGGAAAAATACACATAGCGTTGTAATCGGGCGAGTTTCTGCTTTCAGATGCAACAGGAATTTCTCGAGTTCGTCAATCCGTTCGTGTGATATGGGAGTTTGAAGTTAAGGAATGGTTGAGAAACCATCAAAATTTTCGCAAGTCTGATGCTCGAAACCATTAACTGCAAAGGCCTAGGGGAAAAATACACATAGCGTTGTAATCGGGCGAGTTTCTACTTTCAGATGCAACAGGAATTTCACGAGTTCGTTAAGACGTTCGCGAGATATGGGAGTTTGAAGTTCAGGAATGGTTGAGAAACCAGCAAAATTTTCGCAAGTCTGATACTCGAAACCAATGACTACAAAGGCCTAGGGGTAAAATACAAATATCGTTGTAATCGGGAGAGTTTCTACTTTCAGATGCAACAGGAATTTCTCGAATTCGTCAATCCGTTCGCGAGATATGGGAGTTTGAAGTTAAGGAATGGTTGAGAAACCATAAAAACTTTCGCAAGTCTGATACTCGAAACCAATAACTACAATGGCCTACGAGAAAAATACACACACCATTGTTATCGGGCGAGTTTCTACTTTCAGATGCAACAGGAATTTCTCGATTTCGTCAATCCGTTCGCGAGATATGGGAGTATGAAGTTCGGGAATGTTTGAGAAACCATCAAAATTTTCGCAAGTCTGATACTCGAAACCAATAACTACTATGGCCTAGGGCAAAAATACACATACCGTTGTAATCGGGCCAGTTTCTACATTCAGATGCAACAGGAATTTCTGGAGTTCGTCAATCCGTTCGCGAGATATGGGAGTTTGAAATTAAGGAATGGTTGAGAAACCATCAAAACTTTCGCAAGTCTGATACTCGAAACCAATAACTGGAATGGCCTATGGCAAAAGTACACACACCATTGTAATCGGGCGAGTTTCTACTTTCAGATGCAACAGGAATTTCTCTAGTTCGCCAATCCGTTCGCGAGAAATGGGAGTTTGAAGTTAAGGAATGGTTGAGAAACCATCAAAACTTTCGCACGTCTGATACTCGAAACCAATAACTACAAAGGCCTAGGGGAAAAATACACAAACCGTTGTAATCGGGCGAGTTTCTACTAACAGATGCGACAGGAATTTCTCGAGTTCGTCAATGCGTTCGCGAGATATGGGAGTTTGAAGTTAAGGAATGGTTGAGAAACCATCAAAATTTTCGCAAGTCTGATACTCGAAACCAATAACTACTATGGCCTAGGGCAAAAATACACATACCGTTGTAATCGGGCGTGTTTCTGCTTTCAGATGCAACAGGTCTCTCTCGAGTTCGTCAATCCGTTCGCGAGATATGGGAGTTTGAAGTTAAGGAATGGTTGAGAAACCATCAAAATTTTCGCAAGTCTGATACTCGAAACCAATAACTACAAAGGCCTAGGGGAAAAATACACATACCGTTGTAATCGGGCGAGTTTCTACTAACAGATGCGACAGGAGTTCCTCGAGTTCGTCAATCCGTTCGCGAGATATGGGAGTTTGAAGTTAAGGAATGGTTGAGAAACCATCAAAATTTGCGAAAGTCTGATACTCGAAACCAATAACTACAAAGGCCTAGGGGAAAAATACACATAGCGTTGTAATCGGGCGAGTTTCTGCTTTCAGATGCAACAGGAATTTCTCGAGTTCGTCAATCCGTTCGTGTGATATGGGAGTTTGAAGTTAAGGAATGTTTGAGAAACCATCAAAATTTTCGCAAGTCTGATACTCGAAACCAATAACTGGAATGGCCTAGGGCAAAAGTACACACACCATTGTAACCGGGCGAGTTTCTACTTTCAGATGCAACAGGAATTTCTCTAGTTCGCCAATCCGTTCGCGAGAAATGGGAGTTCGAAGTTAAGGAATGGTTGAGAAACCATCAAAATTTTCGCAAGTCTGATACTCGAAACCAATAACTACAAAGGCCTAGGAGAAAAATACACAAACCGTTGTAATCGGGCGAGTTTCTACTAACAGATGCGACAGGAATTTCTCGAGTTCGTCAATGCGTTCGCGAGATATGGGAGTTTGAAGTTAAGGAATGGTTGAGAAACCATCAAAATTTTCGCAAGTCTGATACCCGAAACCAATAACTACTATGGCCTAGGGCAAAAATACACACACCGTTGTAATCGGGCGTGTTTCTGCTTTCAGATGCAACAGGTCTCTCTCGAGTTCGTCAATCCGTTCGCGAGATATGGGAGTTTGAAGTTAAGGAATGGTTGAGAAACCAACAAAATTTTCGCAAGTCTGATACTCGAAACCAGTAACTACAAAGGCCTAGGGGAAAAATAAACATACCGTTGTAATCGGGCGAGTTTCTACTAACAGATGCGACAGGAGTTCCTCGAGTTCGTCAATCCGTTCGCGAGATATGGGAGTTTGAAGTTAAGGAATGGTTGAGAAACCATCAAAATTTGCGCAAGTCTGATACTCAAAACCAATAACTACAAAGGCCTAGGGGAAAAATACACATAGCGTTGTAATCGGGCGAGTTTCTGCTTTCAGATGCAACAGGAATTTCTCGAGTTCGTCAATCCGTTCGTGTGATATGGGAGTTTGAAGTTAAGGAATGGTTGAGAAACCATCAAAATTTTCGCAAGTCTGATACTCGAAACCAATAACTACAAAGGCCTAGGGGAAAAATACACATAGCGTTGTAATCGGGCGAGTTTCTACTTTCAGATGCAACAGGAATTTCACGAGTTCGTTAAGACGTTCGCGAGATATGGGAGTTTGAAGTTAAGGAATGGTTGAGAAACCAGCAAAATTTTCGCAAGTCTGATACTCGAAACCAATGACTACAAAGGCCTAGGGGTAAAATACACATATCGTTGTAATCGGGAGAGTTTCTACTTTCAGATGCAACAGGAATTTCTCGAATTCGTCAATCCGTTCGCGAGATATGGGAGTTTGAAGTTAAGGAATGGTTGAGAAACCATAAAAACTTTCGCAAGTCTGATACTCGATACCAATAACTACAATGGCCTACGAGAAAAATACGCACACCATTGTTATCGGGCGAGTTTCTACTTTCAGATGCAACAGGAATTTCTCGATTTCGTCAATCCGTTCGCGAGATATGGGAGCATGAAGTTCGGGAATGTTTGAGAAACCACCAAAATTTTCGCAAGTCTGATACTCGAAACCAATAACTACTATGGCCTAGGGCAAAAATACACATACCGTTGTGATCGGGCCAGTTTCGACATTCAGATGCAACAGGAATTTCTGGAGTTCGTCAATCCGTTCGCGAGATATGGGAGTTTGAAATTAAGGAATGGTTGAGAAACCATCAAAACTTTCGCAAGTCTGATACTCGAAACCAATAACTGGAATGGCCTAGGGCAAAAGTACACACACCATTGTAATCGGGCGAGTTTCTACTTTCAGATGCAACAGGAATTTCACGAGTTCGTTAAGACGTTCGCGAGATATGGGAGTTTGAAGTTAAGGAATGGTTGAGAAACCAGCAAAATTTTCGCAAGTCTGATACTCGAAACCAATAACTACAAAGGCCTAGGGGAAAAATACACAAACCGTTGTAATCGGGCGAGTTTCTACTAACAGATGCGACAGGAATTTCTCGAGTTCGTCAATGCGTTCGCGAGATATGGGAGTTTGAAGTTAAGGAATGGTTGAGAAACCATCAAAATTTTCGCAAGTCTGATACTCGAAGCCAATAACTACTATGGCCTAGGGCAAAAATACACATACCGTTGTAATCGTGCGTGTTTCTGCTTTCAGATGCAACAGGTCTCTCTCGAGTTCGTCAATCCGTTCGCGAGATATGGGAGTTTGAAGTTAAGGAATGGTTGAGAAACCATCAAAATTTTCGCAAGTCTGATACTCGAAACCAATAACTACAAAGGCCTAGGGGAAAAATACACATAGCGTTGCAATTGGGCGAGTTTCTGCTTTCAGATGCAACAGGAATTTCTCGATTTCGTCAATCCGTTCGCGAGATATGGGAGCTTGAAGTTAAGGAATGGTTGAGAAACCATCAAAATTTTCGCAAGTCTGATACCCGAAACCAATAACTACTATGGCCTAGGGCAAAAATACACATACCGTTGTAATCGGGCGTGTTTATGCTTTCAGATGCAACAGGTCTCTCTCGAGTTCGTCAATCCGTTCGCGAGATATGGGAGTTTGAAGTTAAGGAATGGTTGAGAAACCAACAAAATTTTCGCAAGTCTGATACTCGAAACCAATAACTACAAAGGCCTAGGGGAAAAATACACATAGCGTTGTAATCGTCCGAGTCTCTGCTTTCAGATGCAACAGGAATTTCTCCCGTTCGTCAATCCGTTCGTGTGATATGGGAGTTTGAAGTTAAGGAATGGTTGAGAAACCATCAAAATTTTCGCAAGTCTGATACTCGAAACCAATAACTACAAAGGCCTAGGGGAAAAATACACATAGCGTTGTAATCGGGCGAGTTTCTACTTTCAGATGGAACAGGAATTTTACGAGTTCGTTAATCCGTTCGCGAGATATGGGAGTTTGAAGTTAAGGAATGGTTGAGAAACCAGCAAAGTTTTCGCAAGTCTGATACTCGAAACCAATAACTGGAATGGCATAGGGCAAAAGTACACACACCATTGTAATCGGGCGAGTTTCTACTTTCAGATGCAACAGGAATTTCTCGAGTTCGCCAATCCGTTCGCGAGATATGGTAGTTTGAAGGTAGGGAATGGTTGAAAACCATAAAAACTTTCGCAAGTCTGATACTCGAAACCAATAACTACAATGGCCTACGAGAAAAATACACACACTATTGTTATCGGGCGAGTTTCTACTTTCAGATGCAACAGGAATTTCTCGAGTTCGTCAATCCGTTCGCGAGATATTGGAGTATGAAGTTAGGGAATGTTTGAGAAACCATCAAAGTTTTCGCAAGTCTGATACTCGAAACCAATAACTGGAATGGCCTAGGGCAAAAGTACACACACCATTGTAATCGGGCGAGTTTCTACTTTCAGATGCAACAGGAATTTCTCGAGTTCGCCAATCCGTTCGCGAGATATGGTAGTTTGAAGGTAGGGAATGGTTGAGGAAACATCAAAGTTTTCGCATGTCTGATACTCGAAAGCAATAACTACTATGGCCTAGGGCAAAAATACTCATAGCATTGTAATCGGGCGGGTTTCTGCTGTCAGATGCAACAGGAATTTCTCGAGTTCGTCAATGCGTTCGCGAGATATGGGAGTTTGAAGTTAAGGAATGGTTGAGAAACCATCAAAATTTTCGCAAGTCTGATACTCGAAACCAATAACTACAAAGGCCTAGGGGAAAAATACACATACCGTTGTAATCGGGAGAGTTCCTACTTTCAGATGCAACAGTAATTTCTCAAGTTCGTCAATCCGTTCGCGAGATATGGGAGTTTGAAGTTAAGGAATGGTTGAGAAACCATCAAAATTTTCGCAAGTCTGATACTCGAAACCAATAACTACAAAGGCCTAGGGGAAAAGTACACATACCGTTGTAATCGGACGAGTTTCTACTAACAGATGCAACAGGAATTTCTCGAGTTCGTCAATCCGTTCGCGAGATATGGGAGTTTGAAGTTAAGGAATGGTTGAGAAACCATCAAAACTTTCGCAAGTCTGATACTCGAAACCAATAACTACTATGGCCTAGGGGTAAAATACACATACCGTTGTAATCGGGAGAGTTTCTGCTTTCAGATGCAACAGGACTCTCTCGAGTTCGTCGATCCGTTCGCGAGATATAGGAGTTTGAAGTTAAGGAATGGTTGAGAAACCAACAAAATTTTCGCAAGTCTGATACTCGAAACCAATAACTACAAAGGCCTAGGGGAAAAATACACATAGCGTTGTAATCGGGCGAGTTTCTGCTTTCAGATGCAACAGGAATTTCTCGAGTTCGTCAATCCGTTCGCGAGATATGGGAGTATGAAGTTCGGGAATGTTTGAGAAACCATCAAAATTTTCGCAAGTCTGATACTCGAAACCAATAACTACAAAGGCCTAGGGGAAAAGTACACATACCGTTGTAATCGGACGAGTTTCTACTAACAGATGCAACAGGAATTTCTCGAGTTCGTCAATCCGTTCGCGAGATATGGGAGTTTGAAGTTAAGGAATGGTTGAGAAACCATCAAAACTTTCGCAAGTCTGATACTCGAAACCAATAACTACAAAGGCCTAGGGGAAAAATACACATACCGTTGTAATCGGGCGAGTTTCTACTAACAGATGCGACAGGAGTTTCTCGAGTTCGTCAATCCGTTCGCGAGATATGGGAGCTTGAAGTTAAGGAATGGTTGAGAAACCATCAAAATTTGCGCAAGTCTGATACTCGAAACCAATAACTACAAAGGCCTAGGGGAAAAATACACATAGCGTTGTAATCGGGGGAGTTTCTGCTTTCAGATGCAACAGGAATTTCTCGAGTTCGTCAATCCGTTCGCGTGATATGGGAGTTTCAAGTTAAGCATTGGTTGAGAAACCATCAAAATTTTCGCAAATCTGATACTCGAAACCAATAACTACAAAGGCCTAGGGGAAAAATACACATAGCGTTGTAATCGGGCGAGTTTCTACTTTCAGATGCAACAGGAATTTCTCGAGTTCGTTAATCCGTTCGCGAGATATGGGAGTTTGAAGTTAAGGAATGGTTGAGAAACCATCAAAATTTGCGCAAGTCTGATACTCGTAACCAATAACTACTATAGCCTAGGGCAAAAATACACATACCGTTGTAATCGGGCGAGTTTCTACATTCAGATGCAACAGGAATTTCTCGAGTTCGTCAATCAGTTCGCGAGATATGGGAGTTTGATGTTAAGGAATGATTGAGAAACCCTCATAATTTTCGCAAGTCTGATACTCGAAACCAATAACTACAATGGCCTAGGGGAAAAATACACCTAGCGTTGTAATCGGGCGAGTTTCTGCTTTCAGATGCAACAGGAATTTCTGGAGTTCGTCAATCCGTTCGCGAGATATGTGAGTTTGAAATTAAGGAATGGTTTAGAAACCATCAAAATTTTCGCAAGTCTGATAATCGAAACCAATAACTACCAAGGCCTAGGGGAAAAATACACACACCATTGTAATCGGGCGAGTTTCTACTTTCAGATGCAACAGGAATTTTTCGAGTTCGTCAATCCGTTCGCGAGATATGGGAGTTTGAAATTAAGGAATGGTTGAGACACCATCAAAATTTGCGCAAGTCTGATACTCGAAACCAATAACTACAAAGGCCTAGGGGAAAAATACACATAGCGTTGTAATCGGGCGAGTTTCTGCTTTCAGATGCAACAGGAATTTCTCGAGTTCGTCAATCCGTTCGTGTGATATGGGAGTTTGAAGTTAAGGAATGGTTGAGAAACCATCAAAATTTTCGCAAGTCTGATACTCGAAACCAATAACTACAAAGGCCTAGGGGAAAAATACACATAACGTTGTAATCGGGCGAGTTTCTACTTTCAGATGCAACAGGAATTTCACGAGTTCGTTAAGACGTTCGCGAGATATGGGAGTTTGAAGTTAAGGAATGGTTGAGAAACCAGCAAAATTTTCGCAAGTCTGATACTCGAAACCAATGACTACAAAGGCCTAGGGGTAAAATACACATATCGTTGTAATCGGGAGAGTTTCTACTTTCAGATGCAACAGGAATTTCTCGATTTCGTCAATCCGTTCGCGAGATATGGGAGTATGAAGTTCGGGAATGTTTGAGAAACCATCAAAATTTTCGCAAGTCTGATACTCGAAACCAATAACTACTATGGCCTAGGGCAAAAATACACATACCGTTGTAATCGGGCCAGTTTCGACATTCAGATGCAACAGGAATTTCTGGAGTTCGTCAATCCGTTCGCGAGATATGGGAGTTTGAAAATAAGGAATGGTTGAGATACCATCAAAACTTTCGCAAGTCTGATACTCGAAACCAATAACTGGAATGGCCTAGGGCAAAAGTACACACACCATTGTAATCGGGCGAGTTTCTACTTTCAGATGCAACAGGAATTTCTCTAGTTCGCCAATCCGTTCGCGAGAAATGGGAGTTTGAAGTTAAGGAATGGTTGAGAAACCATCAAAATTTTCGCAAGTCTGATACTCGAAACCAATAACTACAAAGGCCTAGGGGAAAAATACACAAACCGTTGTAATCGGGCGAGTTTCTACTAACAGATGCGACAGGAATTTCTCGAGTTCGTCAATGCGTTCGCGAGATATGGGAGTTTGAAGTTAAGGAATGGTTGAGAAACCATCAAAATTTTCGCAAGTCTGATACTCGAAACCAATAACTACTATGGCCTAGGGCAAAAATACACATACCGTTGTAATCGGGCGTGTTTCTGCTTTCAGATGCAACAGGTCTCTCTCGAGTTCGTCAATCCGTTCGCGAGATATGGGAGTTTGAAGTTAAGGAATGGTTGAGAAACCATCAAAATTTTCGCAAGTCTGATACTCGAAACCAATAACTACAAAGGCCTAGGGGAAAAATACACATAGCGTTGCAATTGGGCGAGCTTCTGCTTTCAGATGCAACAGGAATTTCTCGAGTTCGTCAATCCGTTCGCGAGATATGGGAGCTTGAAGTTAAGGAATGGTTGAGAAACCATCAAAATTTTCGCAAGTCTGATACCCGAAACCAATAACTACTATGGCCTAGGGCAAAAATACACATACCGTTGTAATCGGGCGTGTTTCTGCTTTCAGATGCAACAGGTCTCTCTCGAGTTCGTCAATCCGTTCGCGAGATATGGGAGTTTGAAGTTAAGGAATGGTTGAGAAACCAACAAAATTTTCGCAAGTCTGATACTCGAAACCAATAACTACAAAGGCCTAGGGGAAAAATACACATACCGTTGTAATCGTGAGAGTTTCTACTTTCAGATGCAACAGGAATTTCTCGAATTCGTCAATCCGTTCGCGAAATATGGGAGTTTGAAATTAAGGAATGGTTGAGGAACCATCAAAATTTGCGCAAGTCTGATACTCGAAACCAATAACTACAAAGGCCTAGGGGAAAAATACACATAGCGTTGTAATCGACCGAGTCTCTGCTTTCAGATGCAACAGGAATTTCTCCCGTTCGTCAATCCGTTCGTGTGATATGGGAGTTTGAAGTTAAAGAATGGTTGAGAAACCATCAAAATTTTCGCAAGTCTGATACTCGAAACCAATAACTACAAAGGCCTAAGGGAAAAATACACATAGCGTTGTAATCGGGCGAGTTTCTACTTTCAGATGGAACAGGAATTTTACGAGTTCGTTAATCCGTTCGCGAGATATGGGAGTTTGAAGTTAAGGAATGGTTGAGAAACCAGCAAAGTTTTCGCAAGTCTGATACTCGAAACCAATAACTGGAATGGCCTAGGGCAAAAGTACACACACCATTGTAATCGGGCGAGTTTCTACTTTCAGATGCAACAGGAATTTCTCGAGTTCGCCAATCCGTTCGCGAGATATGGTAGTTTGAAGGTAGGGAATGGTTGAAAACCATAAAAACTTTCGCAAGTCTGATACTCGAAACCAATAACTACAATGGCCTACGAGAAAAATACACACACTATTGTTATCGGGCGAGTTTCTACTTTCAGATGCAACAGGAATTTCTCGAGTTCGTCAATCCGTTCGCGAGATATTGGAGTATGAAGTTAGGGAATGTTTGAGAAACCATCAAAGTTTTCGCAAGTCTGATACTCGAAACCAATAACTGGAATGGTCTAGGGCAAAAGTACACACACCATTGTAATCGGGCGAGTTTCTACTTTCAGATGCAACAGGAATTTCTCGAGTTCGCCAATCCGTTCGCGAGATATGGTAGTTTGAAGGTAGGGAATGGTTGAGGAAACATCAAAGTTTTCGCATGTCTGATACTCGAAAGCAATAACTACTATGGCCTAGGGCAAAAATACTCATAGCATTGTAATCGGGCGGGTTTCTGCTGTCAGATGCAACAGGAATTTCTCGAGTTCGTCAATGCGTTCGCGAGATATGGGAGTTTGAAGTTAAGGAATGGTTGAGAAACCATCAAAACTTTCGCAAGTCTGATACTCGAAACCAATAACTACTATGGCCTAGGGGTAAAATACACATACCGTTGTAATCGGGAGAGTTTCTGCTTTCAGATGCAACAGGACTCTCTCGAGTTCGTCAATCCGTTCGCGAGATATAGGAGTTTGAAGTTAAGGAATGGTTGAGAAACCAACAAAATTTTCGCAAGTCTGATACTCGAAACCAATAACTACAAAGGCCTAGGGGAAAAATACACATAGCGTTGTAATCGGGCGAGTTTCTGCTTTCAGATGCAACAGGAATTTCTCGAGTTCGTCAATCCGTTCGCGAGATATGGGAGTATGAAGTTCGGGAATGTTTGAGAAACCATCAAAATTTTCGCAAGTCTGATACTCGAAACCAATAACTACAAAGGCCTAGGGGAAAAATACACATACCGTTGTAATCGGGCGAGTTTCTACTAACAGATGCGACAGGAGTTTCTCGAGTTCGTCAATCCGTTCGCGAGATATGGGAGCTTGAAGTTAAGGAATGGTTGAGAAACCATCAAAATTTGCGCAAGTCTGATACTCGAAACCAATAACTACAAAGGCCTAGGGGAAAAATACACATAGCGTTGTAATCGGGGGAGTTTCTGCTTTCAGATGCAACAGGAATTTCTCGAGTTCGTCAATCCGTTCGCGTGATATGGGAGTTTCAAGTTAAGCAATGGTTGAGAAACCATCAAAATTTTCGCAAATCTGATACTCGAAACCAATAACTACAAAGGGCTAGGGGAAAAATACACATAGCGTTGTAATCGGGCGAGTTTCTACTTTCAGATGCAACAGGAATTTCTCGAGTTCGTTAATCCGTTCGCGAGATATGGGAGTTTGAAGTTAAGGAATGGTTGAGAAACCATCAAAATTTGCGCAAGTCTGACACTCGAAACAACAACTACAAAGGCCTAGGGGAAAAATACACATAGCGTTGTAATCGGGCGAGTTTCTGCTTTCAGATGCAACAGGAATTTCTCGAGTTCGTCAATCAGTTCGCGAGATATGGGAGTTTGATGTTAAGGAATGATTGAGAAACCCTCATAATTTTCGCAAGTCTGATACTCGAAACCAATAACTACAATGGCCTAGGGGAAAAATACACCTAGCCTTGTAATCGGGCGAGTTTCTGCTTTCAGACGCAACAGGAATTTCTGGAGTTCGTCAATCCGTTCGCGAGATATGGGAGTTTGAAATTAAGGAATGGTTTAGAAACCATCAAAATTTTCGCAAGTCTGATAATCGAAACCAATAACTACAATGGCCTAGGGGAAAAATACACATACCGTTGTGGTCGGGAGAGTTTCTACTTTCAGATGCAACAGGACTCTCTCGAGTTCGTCAATCCGTTCGCGAGATATGGGTGTTTGAAGTTAAGGAATGGTTGAGAAACCATCAAAATTTTCGCAAGTCTGATACTCGAAACCAATAACTACAAAGGCCTAGGGGAAAAGTACACATACCGTTGCAATCGGACGAGTTTATACTAACAGATGCGACAGGAATTTCTCGAGTTCGTCAATCCGTTCGCGAGATATGGGAGTATGAAGTTAGGGAATGTTTGAGAAACCATCAAAATTTTCGCAAGTCTGATACTCGAAACCAATAACTACTATAGCCTAGGGCAAAAATACACATACCGTTGTAATCGGGCGAGTTTCTACATTCAGATGCAACAGGAATTTCTGGAGTTCGTCAATCCGTTCGCGAGATATGGGAGTTTGAAATTAAGGAATGGTTTAGAAACCATCAAAATTTTCGCAAGTCTGATAATCGAAACCAATAACAAAAAAGGCCTAGGGGAAAAATACACACACCATTGTAATCGGGCGAGTTTCTACTTTCAGATGCAACAGGAATTTTTCGAGTTCGTCAATCCGTTAGCGTGATATGGGAGTTCGATGTTAAGGAATGGTTGAGAAACCATCATAATTTTCGCAAGTCTGATACTCGAAACCAATAACTACAATGGTCTAGGGGAAAAATACACATACGGTTGTGGTCGGGAGAGTTTCTACTTTCAGATGCAACAGGAACTTCTCGAGTTCGTCAATCCGTTCGCGAGATATGGGAGTTTGAAGTTAAGGAATGGTTGAGAAACCATCAAAATTTTCGCTGGTCTGATACTCGAAACCAATAACTGGAATGGCCTAGGGGAAAAATACACATAGCGTTGTAATCGGACGAGTTTCTGCTTTCAGATGCAACAGGAATTTCTCGAGTTCGTCGATCCGTTCGCGAGATATGGGAGTTTAAATTTAAGGAATGGTTTAGAAACCATCAAAGTTTTCGCAAGTCTGATACTCGAAACCAATAACTACAAAGGCCTAGGGGAAAAATACACATACCGTTGTAATCGGGCGAGTTTCTACTAACAGATGCGACAGGAGTTTCTCGAGTTCGTCAATCCGTTCGCGAGATATGGGAGCTTGAAGTTAAGGAATGGTTGAGAAACCATCAAAATTTGCGCAAGTCTGATACTCGAAACCAATAACTACAAAGGCCTAGGGGAAAAATACACATAGCGTTGTAATCGGGGGAGTTTCTGCTTTCAGATGCAACAGGAATTTCACGAGTTCGTCAATCCGTTCGCGTGATATGGGAGTTTCAAGTTAAGCAATGGTTGAGAAACCATCAAAATTTTCGCAAATCTGATACTCGAAACCAATAACTACAAAGGCCTAGGGGAAAAATACACATAGCGTTGTAATCGGGCGAGTTTCTACTTTCAGATGCAACAGGAATTTCTCGAGTTCGTTAATCCGTTCGCGAGATATGGGAGTTTGAAGTTAAGGAATGGTTGAGAAACCATCAAAATTTGCGCAAGTCTGATACTCGTAACCAATAACTACTATAGCCTAGGGCAAAAATACACATACCGTTGTAATCGGGCGAGTTTCTACATTCACATGCAACAGGAATTTCTCGAGTTCGTCAATCAGTTCGCGAGATATGGGAGTTTGATTTTAAGGTATGATTGAGAAACCATCAAAATTTTCGTAAGTCTGATACTCGAAACCAGTAACTACAATGGCCTAGGGGAAAAATACACATACCGTTGTAATCGGGTGGGTTTCTACATTCAGATGCAACAGGAATTTCTGGAGTTCGTCAATCCGTTCGCGAGATATGGGAGTATGAAGTTAGGGAATGTTTGAGAAACCAACAAAATTTTCGCAAGTCTGATACTCGAAACCAATAACTACAATAGCCTACGAGAAAAATACACACATCATTGTAATCGGGCTAGTTTCTACTTTCAGATGCAACAGGAATTTCTCGAGTTCGTCAATCCGTTCGCGAGATATGGGAGTTTGAAGTTAAGGAATGGTTGAGAAACCATCAAAATTTTCGCAAGTCTGATACTCGAAACCAATAACTGGAATAGCCTAGGGCAAAAGTACACACACCATTGTAATCGGCCGAGTTTCTGCTTTCAGATGCAACAGGAATTTCTCGAGTTCATCAATCCGTTCGCGAGATATGGGAGTTTGATGTTAAGGAATGGTTGAGAAACCATCAAAATTTTCGTAAGTCTGATACTCGAAACCAGTAACTACAATGGCCTAGGGGAAAAATACACATACCGTTGTAATCGGGTGGGTTTCTACAATCAGATGCAACAGGAATTTCTGGAGTTCGTCAATCCGTTCGCGAGATATGGGAGTTTGAAGTTAAGAAATGGTTGAGAAACCATTAAAATTTTCGCAAGTCTGATACTCGAAACCAATAACTACAAAGGCCTAGGGGAAAAGTACACATACCGTTGTAATCGGACGAGTTTCTACTAACAGATGCGACAGGAATTTCTCGAGTTCGTCAATGCGTTCGCGAGATATGGGAGTTTGAAGTTAAGGAATGGTTGAGAAACCATCAAAACTTTCGCAAGTCTGATACTCGATACCTCTAACTACTATGGACTAGGGCAAAAATACACATACCGTTGTAATCGGGCGAGTTTCTGCTTTCAGATGCAACAGGAATTTGTCGAGTTCGTCAATCCGTTCGCGAGATATGGGAGTTTGATGTTAAGGAATGGTTGAGAAACCATCAAAATTTTCGCAAGTCTGATATTCGAAACCAATAACGCGAATGGCCTGGGGGAAAAGTACTCACACCCTTGTAATCGGGCGAGTTTCTACTTTCAGATGCAACAGGAATTTCTCGAGTTCGTCAATCAGTTCGCGAAATATGGGAGTTTGAAGTTAAGGAATGGTTGAGAAACCATAAAAATTTTCGCAAGTCTGATACTCGAAACCAATAACTACTATGGCCTAGGGCAAAAATACACATACCGTTGTAATCGGGCGTGTTTCTGCTTTCAGATGCAACAGGACACTCTCGAATTCGTCAATCCGTTCGCGAGATATGGGAGTTTGAAGCTAAGGAATGGTTGAGAAACCATCAAAATTTTCGCAAGTCTGATAATCGAAACCAATAACTACTATGGCCTAGGGCAAAAATACACATGCCGTTGTAATCGGGCGTGCTTCTGCTTTCAGATGCAACAGGACTCTCTCGAGTTCGTCAATCCGTTCGCGAGATATGGGAGTTTGAAGTTAAGGAATGGTTGAGAAACCATCAAAATTTGCGCAAGTCTGATACTCGAAACCAATAACTACAAAGGCCTAGGGGGAAAAATACACCTAGCGTTGTAATCGGGCGAGTTTCTGCTTTCAGATGCAACAGGAATTTCTCGAGTTCGTCAATCCGTTCGCGAGGTATGGGAGTATGAAGTTAAGGAACGGTTGAGAAACCATCAAAATTTTCGCAAGTCTGATACTCGAAACCAATAACTACAAAGGCCTAGGGGAAAAATACACATAGCGTTGTAATCGGGCTAGTTTCTACTTTCAGATGCAACAGGAGTTTCTCGAGTTCGTCAATCCGTTCGCGAGAAATGGGAGTTTGAAGTTAAGGAATGGTTGAGAAACCATCAAAGTGTCACAAGTCTGATACTCGAAACCAATAACTGGAATGGCCTAGGGCAAAAGTACACACACCATTGTAATCGGGCGAGTTTCTACTTTCAGAAGCAACAGGAATTTCTCGAGTTCGCCAATCCGTTCGCGAGATATGGGAGTTTGAAGGTAGGGAATTGTTGAGGAAACATCAAAGTTTTCGCAAGTCTGATACTCGAAAGCAATAACTACTATGGCCTAGGGCAAAAATACACATAGCATTGTAATCGGACGAGTTTCTACTAACAGATGCAATAGGAATTTCTCGAGTTCGTCAATCCGTTCGCGAATTATGGCCGTTTGAAATTAAGGAATGGTTTAGAAACCATCAAAATTTTCGCAAGTCTGATAATCGAAACCAATAACTACAAAGGCCTAGGGGAAAAATACACACACCATTGTAATCGGGCGAGTTTCTACTTTCAGATGCAACAGGAATTTCTCGAGTTCGTCAATCCGTTCGCGAGATATGGGAGTTTGATGTTAAGGAATGATTGAGAAACCATCATAATTTTCGCAAGTCTGATACTCGAAACCAATAAATACAATGGCCTAGGGGAAAAATACACATACCGTTGTGGTCGGGAGAGTTTCTACTTTCAGATGCAACAGGAACTTCTCGAGTTCGTCAATCCGTTCGCGAGATATGGGAGTTTGAAGTTAAGGAATGGTTGAGAAACCATCAAAATTTTCGCAAGTCTGATACTCGAAACCAATAACTGGAATAGCCTAGGGCAAAAGTACAAACACCATTGTAATCGGGCGAGTTTCTACTTTCAGATGCAACAGGAATTTCTCGAATTCGCCAATCCGTTCGCGAGATATGGGAGTTTGAAGTTAAGGAATGGTTTAGAAACCATCAAAATTTTCGCAAGTCTGATAATCGAAACCAATAACTACAAAGGCCTAGGGGAAAAATACACACATCATTGTAATCGGGCGAGTTTCTACTTTCAGATGCAACAGGAATTTCTCGAGTTCGTCAATCCGTTCGCGAGATATGGGAGTTTGATGTTAAGGAATGATTGAGAAACCATCATAATTTTCGCAAGTCTGATACTCGAAACCAGTAACTACAAAGGCCTAGGGCAAAAATACACATACCGTTGTAATCGGGCGAGTTTCTACATTCAGATGCAACAGGAATTTCTCGAGTTCGTCAATCAGTTCGCGAGATATGGGAGTTTGATGTTAAGGAATGATTGAGAAACCCTCATAATTTTCGCAAGTCTGATACTCGAAACCAATAACTACAATGGCCTAGGGGAAAAATACACCTAGCTTTGTAATCGGGCGAGTTTCTGCTTTCAGATGCAACAGGAATTTGTCGAGTTCGTCAATCCGTTCGCGAGATATGGGAGTTTGATGTTAAGGAATGATTGAGAAACCCTCATAATTTTCGCAAGTATGATACTCGAAACCAATAACTACAATGGCCTAGGGGAAAAATACACCTAGCCTTGTAATCGGGCGAGTTTCTGCTTTCAGATGCAACAGGAATTTCTGGAGTTCGTCAATCCGTTCGCGAGATATGGGAGTTTGAAATTAAGGAATGGTTTAGAAACCATCAAAATTTTCGCAAGTCTGATAATCGAAACCAATAACTACCAAGGCCTAGGGGAAAAATACACACACCATTGTAATCGGGCGAGTTTCTACTTTCAGATGCAACAGGAGTTTTTCGAGTTCGTCAATCCGTTCGCGAGATATGGGAGTTTGAAATTAAGGAATGGTTGAGAAACCATCAAAATTTGCGCAAGTCTGATACTCGAAACCAATAACTACAAAGGCCTAGGGGGAAAAATACACCTAGCGTTGTAATCGGGCGAGTTTCTGCTTTCAGATGCAACAGGAATTTCTCGAGTTCGTCAATCCGTTCGCGAGGTATGGGAGTTTGAAGTTAAGGAATGGTTGAGAAACCATCAAAATTTTCGCAAGTCTGATACTCGAAACCAATAACTACAAAGGCCTAGGGGAAAAATACACATAGCGTTGTAATCGGGCTAGTTTCTACTTTCAGATGCAACAGGAATTTCTCGAGTTCGTCAATCCGTTCGCGAGATATGGGAGTATGAAGTTAAGGAATGGTTGAGAAACCATCAAAATTTTCGCAAGTCTGATACTCGAAACCAATAACTACAAAGGCCTAGGGGAAAAGTACACATACCGTTGCAATCGGACGAGTTTCTACCAACAGATGCGACAGGAATTTCTCGAGTTCGTCAATCCGTTCGCGAGATATGGGAGTATGAAGTTAGGGAATGTTTGAGAAACCATCAAAATTTTCGCAAGTCTGATACTCGAAACCAATAACTACTATAGCCTAGGGCAAAAATACACATACCGTTGTAATCGGGCGAGTTTCTACATTCAGATGCAACAGGAATTTCTCGAGTTCGTCAATCAGTTCGCGAGATATGGGAGTTTGATGTTAAGGAATGATTGAGAAACCCTCATAATTTTCGCAAGTCTGATACTCGAAACCAATAACTACAATGGCCTAGGGGAAAAATACACATACCGTTGTGGTCGGGAGAGTTTCTACTTTCAGATGCAACAGGACTCTCTCGAGTTCGTCAATCCGTTCGCGAGATATGGGTGTTTGAAGTTAAGGAATGGTTGAGAAACCATCAAAATTTTCGCAAGTCTGATACTCGAAACCAATAACTACAAAGGCCTAGGGGAAAAGTACACATACCGTTGCAATCGGACGAGTTTATACTAACAGATGCGACAGGAATTTCTCGAGTTCGTCAATCCGTTCGCGAGATATGGGAGTATGAAGTTAGGGAATGTTTGAGAAACCATCAAAATTTTCGCAAGTCTGATACTCGAAACCAATAACTACTATAGCCTAGGGCAAAAATACACATACCGTTGTAATCGGGCGAGTTTCTACATTCAGATGCAACAGGAATTTCTGGAGTTCGTCAATCCGTTCGCGAGATATGGGAGTTTGAAATTAAGGAATGGTTTAGAAACCATCAAAATTTTCGCAAGTCTGATAATCGAAACCAATAACAAAAAAGGCCTAGGGGAAAAATACACACACCATTGTAATCGGGCGAGTTTCTACTTTCAGATGCAACAGGTATTTTTCGAGTTCGTCAATCCGTTAGCGTGATATGGGAGTTCGATGTTAAGGAATGGTTGAGAAACCATCATAATTTTCGCAAGTCTGATACTCGAAACCAATAACTACAATGGTCTAGGGGAAAAATACACATACGGTTGTGGTCGGGAGAGTTTCTACTTTCAGATGCAACAGGAACTTCTCGAGTTCGTCAATCCGTTCGCGAGATATGGGAGTTTGAAGTTAAGGAATGGTTGAGAAACCATCAAAATTTTCGCTGGTCTGATACTCGAAACCAATAACTGGAATGGCCTAGGGGAAAAATACACATAGCGTTGTAATCGGACGAGTTTCTGCTTTCAGATGCAACAGGAATTTCTCGAGTTCGTCGATCCGTTCGCGAGATATGGGAGTTTAAATTTAAGGAATGGTTTAGAAACCATCAAAGTTTTCGCAAGTCTGATACTCGAAACCAATAACTACAAAGGCCTAGGGGAAAAATACACATACCGTTGTAATCGGGCGAGTTTCTACTAACAGATGCGACAGGAGTTTCTCGAGTTCGTCAATCCGTTCGCGAGATATGGGAGCTTGAAGTTAAGGAATGGTTGAGAAACCATCAAAATTTGCGCAAGTCTGATACTCGAAACCAATAACTACAAAGGCCTAGGGTAAAAATACACATAGCGTTGTAATCGGGGGAGTTTCTGCTTTCAGATGCAACAGGAATTTCACGAGTTCGTCAATCCGTTCGCGTGATATGGGAGTTTCAAGTTAAGCAATGGTTGAGAAACCATCAAAATTTTCGCAAATCTGATACTCGAAACCAATAACTACAAAGGCCTAGGGGAAAAATACACATAGCGTTGTAATCGGGCGAGTTTCTACTTTCAGATGCAACAGGAATTTCTCGAGTTCGTTAATCCGTTCGCGAGATATGGGAGTTTGAAGTTAAGGAATGGTTGAGAAACCATCAAAATTTGCGCAAGTCTGATACTCGTAACCATTAACTACTATAGCCTAGGGCAAAAATACACATACCGTTGTAATCGGGCGAGTTTCTACATTCACATGCAACAGGAATTTCTCGAGTTCGTCAATCAGTTCGCGAGATATGGGAGTTTGATTTTAAGGTATGATTGAGAAACCCTCATAATTTTCGCAAGTCTGATACTCGAAACCAATAACTACAATGGCCTAGGGGAAAAATACACCTAGCGTTGTAATCGGGCGAGTTTCTGCTTTCAGATGCAACAGGAATTTCTGGAGTTCGTCAATCCGTTCGCCCGATATGGGAGTTTGAAATTAAGAAATGGTTTAGAAACCATCAAAATTTTCGCAAGTCTGATAATCGAAACCAATAACTACAAAGGCCTAGGGGAAAAATACACACACCATTGTAATCGGGCGAGTTTCTACTTTCAGATGCAACAGGAATTTTTCGAGTTCGTCAATCCGTTCGCGAGATGTGGGAGTTTGAAATTAAGGAATGGTTGAGAAACCATCAAAATTTGCGCAAGTCTGATACTCGAAACCAATAACTACAAAGGCCTAGGGGGAAAAATACACCTAGCGTTGTAATCGGGCGAGTTTCTGCTTTCAGATGCAACAGGAATTTCTCGAGTTCGTCAATCCGTTCGCGAGATATGGGAGTATGAAGTTAGGGAATGTTTGAGAAACCAACAAAATTTTCGCAAGTCTGATACTCGAAACCAATAACTACAATAGCCTACGAGAAAAATACACACATCATTGTAATCGGGCTAGTTTCTACTTTCAGATGCAACAGGAATTTCTCGAGTTCGTCAATCCGTTCGCGAGATATGGGAGTTTGAAGTTAAGGAATGGTTGAGAAACCATCAAAATTTTCGCAAGTCTGATACTCGAAACCAATAACTGGAATTGCCTAGGGCAAAAGTACACACACCATTGTAATCGGCCGAGTTTCTGCTTTCAGATGCAACAGGAATTTCTCGAGTTCGTCAATCCGTTCGCGAGATATGGGAGTTTGATGTTAAGGAATGGTTGAGAAACCATCAAAATTTTCGTAAGTCTGATACTCGAAACCAGTAACTACAATGGCCTAGGGGAAAAATACACATACCGTTGTAATCGGGTGGGTTTCTACATTCAGATGCAACAGGAATTTCTGGAGTTCGTCAATCCGTTCGCGAGATATGGGAGTTTGAAGTTAAGAAATGGTTGAGAAACCATTAAAATTTTCGCAAGTCTGATACTCGAAACCAATAACTACAAAGGCCTAGGGGAAAAGTACACATACCGTTGTAATCGGACGAGTTTCTACTAACAGATGCGACAGGAATTTCTCGAGTTCGTCAATGCGTTCGCGAGATATGGGAGTTTGAAGTTAAGGAATGGTTGAGAAACCATCAAAACTTTCGCAAGTCTGATACTCGATACCTCTAACTACTATGGACTAGGGCAAAAATACACATACCGTTGTAATCGGGCGAGTTTCTGCTTTCAGATGCAACAGGAATTTGTCGAGTTCGTCAATCCGTTCGCGAGATATGGGAGTTTGATGTTAAGGAATGGTTGAGAAACCATCAAAATTTTCGCAAGTCTGATATTCGAAACCAATAACGCGAATGGCCTGGGGGAAAAGTACTCACACCCTTGTAATCGGGCGAGTTTCTACTTTCAGATGCAACAGGAATTTCTCGAGTTCGTCAATCAGTTCGCGAAATATGGGAGTTTGAAGTTAAGGAATGGTTGAGAAACCATAAAAATTTTCGCAAGTCTGATACTCGAAACCAATAACTACTATGGCCTAGGGCAAAAATACACATACCGTTGTAATCGGGCGTGTTTCTGCTTTCAGATGCAACAGGACACTCTCGAATTCGTCAATCCGTTCGCGAGATATGGGAGTTTGAAGCTAAGGAATGGTTGAGAAACCATCAAAATTTTCGCAAGTCTGATAATCGAAACCAATAACTACTATGGCCTAGGGCAAAAATACACATGCCGTTGTAATCGGGCGTGCTTCTGCTTTCAGATGCAACAGGACTCTCTCGAGTTCGTCAATCCGTTCGCGAGATATGGGAGTTTGAAGTTAAGGAATGGTTGAGAAACCATCAAAATTTGCGCAAGTCTGATACTCGAAACCAATAACTACAAAGGCCTAGGGGGAAAAATACACCTAGCGTTGTAATCGGGCGAGTTTCTGCTTTCAGATGCAACAGGAATTTCTCGAGTTCGTCAATCCGTTCGCGAGGTATGGGAGTATGAAGTTAAGGAACGGTTGAGAAACCATCAAAATTTTCGCAAGTCTGATACTCGAAACCAATAACTACAAAGGCCTAGGGGAAAAATACACATAGCGTTGTAATCGGGCTAGTTTCTACTTTCAGATGCAACAGGAGTTTCTCGAGTTCGTCAATCCGTTCGCGAGAAATGGGAGTTTGAAGTTAAGGAATGGTTGAGAAACCATCAAAGTGTCACAAGTCTGATACTCGAAACCAATAACTGGAATGGCCTAGGGCAAAAGTACACACACCATTGTAATCGGGCGAGTTTCTACTTTCAGAAGCAACAGGAATTTCTCGAGTTCGCCAATCCGTTCGCGAGATATGGGAGTTTGAAGGTAGGGAATTGTTGAGGAAACATCAAAGTTTTCGCAAGTCTGATACTCGAAAGCAATAACTACTATGGCCTAGGGCAAAAATACACATAGCATTGTAATCGGACGAGTTTCTACTAACAGATGCAATAGGAATTTCTCGAGTTCGTCAATCCGTTCGCGAATTATGGCCGTTTGAAATTAAGGAATGGTTTAGAAACCATCAAAATTTTCGCAAGTCTGATAATCGAAACCAATAACTACAAAGGCCTAGGGGAAAAATACACACACCATTGTAATCGGGCGAGTTTCTACTTTCAGATGCAACAGGAATTTCTCGAGTTCGTCAATCCGTTCGCGAGATATGGGAGTTTGATGTTAAGGAATGATTGAGAAACCATCATAATTTTCGCAAGTCTGATACTCGAAACCAATAAATACAATGGCCTAGGGGAAAAATACACATACCGTTGTGGTCGGGAGAGTTTCTACTTTCAGATGCAACAGGAACTTCTCGAGTTCGTCAATCCGTTCGCGAGATATGGGAGTTTGAAGTTAAGGAATGGTTGAGAAACCATCAAAATTTTCGCAAGTCTGATACTCGAAACCAATAACTGGAATAGCCTAGGGCAAAAGTACAAACACCATTGTAATCGGGCGAGTTTCTACTTTCAGATGCAACAGGAATTTCTCGAATTCGCCAATCCGTTCGCGAGATATGGGAGTTTGAAGTTAAGGAATGGTTTAGAAACCATCAAAATTTTCGCAAGTCTGATAATCGAAACCAATAACTACAAAGGCCTAGGGGAAAAATACACACATCATTGTAATCGGGCGAGTTTCTACTTTCAGATGCAACAGGAATTTCTCGAGTTCGTCAATCCGTTCGCGAGATATGGGAGTTTGATGTTAAGGAATGATTGAGAAACCATCATAATTTTCGCAAGTCTGATACTCGAAACCAGTAACTACAAAGGCCTAGGGCAAAAATACACATACCGTTGTAATCGGGCGAGTTTCTACATTCAGATGCAACAGGAATTTCTCGAGTTCGTCAATCAGTTCGCGAGATATGGGAGTTTGATGTTAAGGAATGATTGAGAAACCCTCATAATTTTCGCAAGTCTGATACTCGAAACCAATAACTACAATGGCCTAGGGGAAAAATACACCTAGCTTTGTAATCGGGCGAGTTTCTGCTTTCAGATGCAACAGGAATTTGTCGAGTTCGTCAATCCGTTCGCGAGATATGGGCGTTTGATGTTAAGGAATGGTTGAGAAACCATCAAAATTTTCGCAAGTCTGATACTCGAAACCAATAACTACAAAGGCCTAGGGGAAAAATACACATAGCGTTGTAATCCGGCGAGTTTCTCCATTCAGATGCAATAGGAATTTCTGGAGTTCGTCAATCCGTTCGCGAGATATGGAAGTTTGAAATTAAGGAATGGTTGAGAAACCATCAAAATTTTCGCAAGTCTGATACTCGAAACCAATAACTACAATGGCCTACGAGAAAAATACACACACCATTGTAATCGGGCTAGTTTCTGCTTCCAGATGCAACAGGAATTTCTCGAGTTCGTCAATCCGTTCGCGAGATATGGGTGTATGAAGTTAGGGAATATTTGAGAAACCATCAAAATTTTCGCAAGTCTTATACTCGAAACCAATAACTACTATGGCCTAGGGCAAAAATACACATACCGTTGTAATCGGGCGAGTTTCTACATTCAGATGCAACAGGAATTTCTGGAGTTCGTCAATCCGTTCGCGAGATATGGGAGTTTGAAGTTAAGGAATGTTTGAGAAACCATCAAAATTTTCGCAAGTCTGATAATCGAAACCAATAACTACAAAGGCCTAGGGGAAAAATACACACACCATTGTAATCGGGCGAGTTTCTACTTTCAGATGCAACAGGAATTTCTCGAGTTCGTCAATCCGTTCGCGAGATATGGGAGTTTGATGTTAAGGAATGATTGAGAAACCATCATAATTTTCGCAAGTCTGATACTCGAAACCAATAAATACAATGGCCTAGGGGAAAAATACACATACCGTTGTGGTCGGGAGAGTTTCTACTTTCAGTTGCAACAGGAACTTCTCGAGTTCGTCAATCCGTTCGCGAGATATGGGAGTTTGAAGTTAAGGAATGGTTGAGAAACCATCAAAATTTTCGCAAGTCTGATACTCGAAACCAATAACTGGAATAGCCTAGGGCAAAAGTACAAACACCATTGTAATCGGGCGAGTTTCTACTTTCAGATGCAACAGGAATTTCTCGAATTCGCCAATCCGTTCGCGAGATATGGGAGTTTGAAGTTAAGGAATGGTTTAGAAACCATCAAAATTTTCGCAAGTCTGATAATCGAAACCAATAACTACAAAGGCCTAGGGGAAAAATACACACACCATTGTAATCGGGCGAGTTTCTACTATCAGATGCAACAGGAATTTCTCGAGTTCGTCAATCCGTTCGCGAGATATGGGAGTTTGATGTTAAGGAATGATTGAGAAACCATCATAATTTTCGCAAGTCTGATACTCGAAACCAATAACTACAAAGGCCTAGGGGAAAAATACTCCCAGCGTTGTAATCGGCCGAGTTTCTGCTTTCAGATGCAACAGGAATTTCTCGAGTTCGTCAATCCGTTCGCGAGATATGGGAGTTTGAATTTAAGGAATGGTTGAGAAACCATCAAAATTTTCGCAAGTCTTATACTCGAAACCAATAACTACTATGGCCTAGGGCAAAAATACACATACCGTTGTAATCGGGCGAGTTTCTGCTTTCAGATGCAACAGGAATTTGTCTAGTTCGTCAATCCGTTCGCGAGATATGGGAGTTTGATGTTAAGGAATGGTTGAGAAACCATCATAATTTTCGCAAGTCTGATACTCGAAACAAATAACTACAATGGCCTAGGGGAAAAATACACATACCGTTGTAATCGGGCGAGTTTCTGTTTCAGAGGCAACATGAATTTCTCGAGTTCGTCAATCCGTTCGCGAGATATGGGAGTTTGATGTTAAGGAATGGTTGAGAAACCATCAAAATTTTCGGAAGTCTGATACTCGAAACCAGTAACTACTATGGCCTAGGGGAAAAATACACATACCGTTGTAATCGGGCGGGTTTCTACATTCAGATGCAACAGGAATTTCTGGAGTTCGTCAATCCGTTCGCGAGATATGGGAGTTTGAAATTAAGGAATGGTTGAGAAACCATCAAAATTTTCGCAAGTCTGATACTCGAAACCAGTAACTACAAAGGCCTAGGGCAAAAATACACATACCGTTGTAATCGGTCAGGTTTCTACATTCAGATACAACAGGAATTTCTGGAGTTCGTCAATCCGTTCGCGAGATATGGGAGTTTGAAATTAAGGAATGGTTGAGAAACCATCAAAATTTTCGCAAGTCTGATACTCGAAACCAGTAGCTACAAAGGCCTAGGGCAAAAATACACATACCGTTGTAATCGGGCAGGTTTCTACATTCAGATACAACAGGAATTTCTGGAGTTCGTCAATCCGTTCGCGAGATATGGGAGTTTGAAATTAAGGAATGGTTGAGAAACCATCAAAATTTTCGCAAGTCTGATACTCGAAACCAGTAACTACAAAGGCCTAGGGCAAAAATACACATACCGTTGTAATCGGGCAGGTTTCTACATTCAGATACAACAGGAATTTCTGTAGTTCGTCAATCCGTTCGCGAGATATGGGAGTTTGATGTTAAGGAATGGTTGAGAAACCATCAAAATTTTCGCAAGTCTGATACTCGAAACCAATAACTACTATGGCGTAGGGCAAAAATACACATACCGTTGTAATCGGGCGTGTTTCTGCTTTCAGATGCAACAGGAATTTCTCGAGTTCGTCTATCCGTTCGCGTGATATGGGAGTTTGAAGTTAAGCAATGGTTGAGAAACCATCAAAATTTGCGCAAGTCTGATACTCGAAACCAATAACTACAAAGGCCTAGCGGAAAAATACACATAGCGTTGTAATCGGGCGAGTTTCTGCTTTCAGATGCAACAGGAATTTCTCGAATTCGTTAATCCGTTCGCGAGATATGGGAGTTTGAAATTAAGGAATGGTTGAGAAACCATAAAAACTTTCGCAAGTCTGATACTCGAAACCAATAACTACAATAGCCTACGAGATAAATACACACACCATTGTTATCGGGCGAGTTTCTACTTTCAGATGCAACAGGAATTTCTCGAGTTCGTCAATGCGTTCGCGAGATATGGGAGTTTGAAGTTAAGTAATGGTTGAGAAACCATCAAAATTTTCGCAAGTCTGATACTCGAAACCAATAACTACAAAGGCCTAGGGGAAAAATACACATACCGTTGTAATCGGGCGAGTTTCTACTAACAGATGCGACAGGAGTTTCTCGAGTTCGTCAATCCGTTCGCGAGATATGGGAGTTTGAAGTTAAGGAATTGTTGAGAAACCATCAAAATTTGCGCAAGTCTGATACTCGAAACCTATAACTACAAAGGCCTAGGGGAAAAATACACATAGCCTTGTAATCGGGCGTGTTTCTGCTTTCAGATGCAACAGGAATTTCTCTAGTTCGCCAATCCGTTCGCGAGAAATGGGAGTTTGAAGTTAAGGAATGGTTGAGAAACCATCAAAATTTTCGAAAGTCTGATACTCGAAACCAATAACTACAAAGGCCTAGGGGAAAAATACACAAACCGTTGTAATCGGGCGAGTTTCTACTAACAGATGCGACAGGAATTTCTCCAGTTCGTCAATGCGTTCGCGAGATATGGGAGTTTGAAGTTAAGTAATGGTTGAGAAACCATCAAAATTTTCGCAAGTCTGATACTCGAAACCAATAACTACAAAGGTCTAGGGGAAAAATACACATTGCGTTGCAATCGGGCGAGTTTCTGCTTTCAGATGCAACAGGAATTTCTCGAGTTCGTCAATCCGTTCGCGTGATATGGGAGTTTGAAGTTAAGCAATGGTTGAGAAACCATCAAAATTTGCGCAAGTCTGATACTCGAAACCAATAACTACAAAGGCCTAGGGGAAAAATACACATAGCGTTATAATCGGGCGAGTTTCTGCTTTCAGATGCAACAGGAATTTCTCGAGTTCGTCAATCCGTTCGCGTGATATGGGAGTTTGAAGTTAAGCAATGGTTGAGAAACCATCAAAATTTTCGCAAGTCTGATACTCGAAACCAATAACTCCAAAGGCCTAGGGGAAAAATACACATAGCGCTGTAATCGGGGGAGTTTCTACTTTCCGATGCAACAGGAATTTCTCGAGTTCGATAATCCGTTCGCGAGATATGGGAGTTTGAAGTTAAGGAATGGTTGAGAAACCAGCAAAATCTTCGCAAGTCTGATACTCGAAACCAATAACTACAATGGCCTACGAGAAAAATACACACACCTTTGTTATCGGGCGAGTTTCTACTTTCAGATGCAACAGGAATTTCTCGTGTTCGTCAATCCGTTCACGAGATATGGGAGTATGAAGTTCGGGAATGTTTGAGAAACCATCAAAATTTTCGCAAGTCTGATACTCGAAACCAATAACTATTATGGCCTAGGGCAAAAATACACATACCGTTGTAATCGGGCCAGTTTCTACATTCAGATGCAACAGGAGTTTCTCGAGTTCGTCAATCCGTTCGCGAGATATGGGAGTTTGAAATTAAGGAATGGTTGAGAAACCATAAAAACTTTCGCAAGTCTGATACTCGAAACCAATAACTACAATAGCCTACGAGAAAAATACACACACCATTGTTATCGGGCGAGTTTCTACTTTCAGATGCGACAGGAATTTCTCGATTTCGTCAATCCGTTCGCGAGATATGGGAGTTTGAAGTTAAGGAATGGTTGAGAAGCCATCAAAACTTTCGCAAGTCTGATACTCGAAACCAATAACTACAATAGCCTACGAGAAAAATACACACACCATTGTTATCGGGCGAGTTTCTACTTTGAGATGCGACAGGAATTTCTCGATTTCGTCAATCCGTTCGCGAGATATGGGAGTTTGAAGTTAAGGAATGGTTGAGAAACCATCAAAACTTTCGCAAGTCTGATACTCGAAACCAATAACTGGAATGGCCTAGGGCAAAAGTACAAACACCATTGTAATCGGGCGAGTTTCTACTTTCAGATGCAACAGGAATTTCTCGAATTCGCCAATCCGTTCGCGAGATATGGGAGTTTGAAGTTAAGGAATGGTTTAGAAACCATCAAAATTTTCGCAAGTCTGATAATCGAAACCAATAACTACAAAGGCCTAGGGGAAAAATACACATACCGTTGTAATCGGGCGAGTTTCTACTAACAGATGCGACAGGAGTTTCTCGAGTTCGTCAATCCGTTCGCGAGATATGGGAGTTTGAAGTTAAGGAATTGTTGAGAAACCATCAAAATTTGCGCAAGTCTGATACTCGAAACCTATAACTACAAAGGCCTAGGGGAAAAATACACATAGCCTTGTAATCGGGCGAGTTTCTGCTTTCAGATGCAACAGGAATTTCTCTAGTTCGCCAATCCGTTCGCGAGAAATGGGAGTTTGAAGTTAAGGAATGGTTGAGAAACCATCAAAATTTTCGAAAGTCTGATACTCGAAACCAATAACTGGAATGGCCTAGGGCAAAAGTTCACACACCATTGTAATCGGGCGAGTTTCTACTTTCAGATGCAACAGGAATTTCTCTAGTTCGCCAATCCGTTCGCGAGAAATGGGAGTTTGAAGTTAAGGAATGGTTGAGAAAACATCAAAATTTTCGCAAGTCTGATACTCGAAACCAATAACTACAAAGGCCTAGGGGAAAAATACACAAACCGTTGTAATCGGGCGAGTTTCTACTAACAGATGCGACAGGAATTTCTCGAGTTCGTCAATGCGTTCGCGAGATATAGGAGTTTGAAGTTAAGGAATGGTTGAGAATCCATCAAAATTTTCGCAAGTCTGATACTCGAAACCAGTAACTACAAAGGCCTAGGGGAAAAATACACATACCGTTGTAATCGTGAGAGTTTCTACATTCAGATGCAACAGGAATTTCTCGAATTCGTCAATCCGTTCGCGAAATATGGGAGTTTGAAATTAAGGAATGGTTGAGGAACCATCAAAATTTTCGCAAGTCTGATACTCGAAACCAGTAACTACAAAGGCCTAGGGGAAAAATACACATACCGTTGTAATCGGGCGAGTTTCTACTAACAGATGCGACAGGAGTTCCTCGAGTTCGTCAATCCGTTCGCGAGATATGGGAGTTCGAAGTTAAGGAATGGTTGAGAAACCATCAAAAGTTGGGCAAGTCTGATACTCGAAACCAATAACTACAAAGGCCTAGGAGAAAAATACACATAGCGTTGTAATCGGGCGAGTTTCTGCTTTCAGATGCAACAGGAATTTCTCGTGTTCGTCAATCCGTTCGTGTGATATGGGAGTTTGAAGTTAAGGAATGGTTGAGAAACCATCAAAATTTTCGCAATTCTGATACTCGAAACCAATAACTACAAAGGCCTAGGGGAAAAATACACATAGCGTTGTAATCGGGCGAGTTTCTACTTTCAGATGCAACAGGAATTTCACGAGTTCGTTAGTCCGTTCGCGAGATATGGGAGTTTGAATATAAGGAATGGTTGAGAAACCAGCAAAATTTTCGCAAGTCTGATACTCGAAACCAATAAATGCAATGGCCTAGGGGAAAAATACACATACCGTTGTGGTCGGGAGAGTTTCTACTTTCAGTTGCAACAGGAACTTCTCGAGTTCGTCAATCCGTTCGCGAGATATGGGAGTTTGAAGTTAAGGAATGGTTGAGAAACCATCAAAATTTTCGCAAGTCTGATACTCGAAACCAGTAACTGGAATAGCCTAGGGCAAAAGTACAAACACCATTGTAATCGGGCGAGTTTCTACTTTCAGATGCAACAGGAATTTCTCGAATTCGCCAATCCGTTCGCGAGATATGGGAGTTTGATGTTAAGGAATGATTGAGAAACCATCATAATTTTCGCAAGTCTGATACTCGAAACCAATAAATACAATGGCCTAGGGGAAAAATACACATACCGTTGTGGTCGGGAGAGTTTCTACTTTCAGTTGCAACAGGAACTTCTCGAGTTCGTCAATCCGTTCGCGAGATATGGGAGTTTGAAGTTAAGGAATGGTTGAGAAACCATCAAAATTTTCGCAAGTCTGATACTCGAAACCAATAACTGGAATAGCCTAGGGCAAAAGCACAAACACCATTGTAATCGGGCGAGTTTCTACTTTCAGATGCAACAGGAATTTCTCGAATTCGCCAATCCGTTCGCGTGATATGGGAGTTTGAAGTTAAGGAATGGTTTAGAAACCATCAAAATTTTCGCAAGTCTGATAATCGAAACCAATAACTACAAAGGCCTAGGGGAAAAATACACACACCATTGTAATCGGGCGAGTTTCTACTTTCAGATGCAACAGGAATTTCTCGAGTTCGTCAATCCGTTCGCGAGATATGGGAGTTTGATGTTAAGGAATGATTGAGAAACCATCATAATTTTCGCAAGTCTGATACTCGAAACCAAAAACTACAAAGGCCTAGGGGAAAAATACACCCAGCGTTGTAATCGGCCGAGTTTCTGCTTTCAGATGCAACAGGAATTTCTCCAGTTCGTCAATCCGTTCGCGAGATATGGGAGTTTGAATTTAAGGAATGGTTGAGAAACCATCAAAATTTTCGCAAGTCTTATACTCGAAACCAATAACTACAATGGCCTAGGGGAAAAATACACATACCGTTGTAATCGGGCGAGTTTCTGTTTCAGAGGCAACATGAATTTCTCGAGTTCGTCAATCCGTTCGCGAGATATGGGAGTTTGAAATTAAGGAATGGTTGAGAAACCATCAAAATTTTCGCAAGTCTGATACTCGAAACCAGTAACTACAAAGGCCTAGGGCAAAAATACACATACCGTTGTAATCGGTCAGGTTTCTACATTCAGATACAACAGGAATTTCTGGAGTTCGTCAATCCGTTCGCGAGATATGGGAGTTTGAAATTAAGGAATGGTTGAGAAACCATCAAAATTTTCGCAAGTCTGATACTCGAAACCAGTAACTACAAAGGCCTAGGGCAAAAATACACATACCGTTGTAATCGGGCAGGTTTCTACATTCAGATACAACAGGAATTTCTGGAGTTCGTCAATCCGTTCGCGAGATATGGGAGTTTGAAATTAAGGAATGGTTGAGAAACCATCAAAATTTTCGCAAGTCTGATACTCGAAACCAGTAACTACAAAGGCCTAGGGCAAAAATACACATACCGTTGTAATCGGGCAGGTTTCTACATTCAGATACAACAGGAATTTCTGGAGTTCGTCAATCCGTTCGCGAGATATGGGAGTTTGATGTTAAGGAATGGTTGAGAAACCATCAAAATTTTCGCAAGTCTGATACTCGAAACCAATAACTACTATGGCGTAGGGCAAAAATACACATACCGTTGTAATCGGGCGTGTTTCTGCTTTCAGATGCAACAGGTCTCTCTCGAGTTCGTCAATCCGTTCGCGAGATATGGGAGTTTGAAGTTAAGGAATGGTTGAGAAACCATCAAAATTTTCGCAAGTCTGATACTCGAAACCAATAACTACAAAGGCCTAGGGGAAAAATACACATAGCGTTGTAATCGGGCGAGTTTCTGCTTTCAGATTCAACAGGAATTTCTCGAGTTCGTCAATCCGTTCGCGAGATATGGGAGTTTGAAATTAAGGAATGGTTGAGAAACCATAAAAACTTTCGCAAGTCTGATACTCGAAACCAATAACTACAATAGCCTACGAGATAAATACACACACCATTGTTATCGGGCGAGTTTCTACTTTCAGATGCAACAGGAATTTCTCGAGTTCGTCAATGCGTTCGCGAGATATGGGAGTTTGAAGTTAAGTAATGGTTGAGAAACCATCAAAATTTTCGCAAGTCTGATACTCGAAACCAATAACTACAAAGGCCTAGGGGAAAAATACACATACCGTTGTAATCGGGCGAGTTTCTACTAACAGATGCGACAGGAGTTTCTCGAGTTCGTCAATCCGTTCGCGAGATATGGGAGTTTGAAGTTAAGGAATTGTTGAGAAACCATCAAAATTTGCGCAAGTCTGATACTCGAAACCTATAACTACAAAGGCCTAGGGGAAAAATACACATAGCCTTGTAATCGGGCGAGTTTCTTCTTTCAGATGCAACAGGAATTTCTCTAGTTCGCCAATCCGTTCGCGAGAAATGGGAGTTTGAAGTTAAGGAATGGTTGAGAAACCATCAAAATTTTCGAAAGTCTGATACTCGAAACCAATAACTGGAATGGCCTAGGGCAAAAGTTCACACACCATTGTAATCGGGCGAGTTTCTACTTTCAGATGCAACAGGAATTTCTCTAGTTCGCCAATCCGTTCGCGAGAAATGGGAGTTTGAAGTTAAGGAATGGTTGAGAAAACATCAAAATTTTCGCAAGTCTGATACTCGAAACCAATAACTACAAAGGCCTAGGGGAAAAATACACAAACCGTTGTAATCGCGCGAGTTTCTACTAACAGATGCGACAGGAATTTCTCGAGTTCGTCAATGCGTTCGCGAGATATAGGAGTTTGAAGTTAAGGAATGGTTGAGAATCCATCAAAATTTTCGCAAGTCTGATACTCGAAACCAGTAACTACAAAGGCCTAGGGGAAAAATACACATACCGTTGTAATCGTGAGAGTTTCTACATTCAGATGCAACAGGAATTTCTCGAATTCGTCAATCCGTTCGCGAAATATGGGAGTTTGAAATTAAGGAATGGTTGAGGAACCATCAAAATTTTCGCAAGTCTGATACTCGAAACCAGTAACTACAAAGGCCTAGGGGAAAAATACACATACCGTTGTAATCGGGCGAGTTTCTACTAACAGATGCGACAGGAGTTCCTCGAGTTCGTCAATCCGTTCGCGAGATATGGGAGTTCGAAGTTAAGGAATGGTTGAGAAACCATCAAAAGTTGGGCAAGTCTGATACTCGAAACCAATAACTACAAAGGCCTAGGAGAAAAATACACATAGCGTTGTAATCGGGCGAGTTTCTGCTTTCAGATGCAACAGGAATTTCTCGAGTTCGTCAATCCGTTCGTGTGATATGGGAGTTTGAAGTTAAGGAATGGTTGAGAAACCATCAAAATTTTCGCAATTCTGATACTCGAAACCAATAACTACAAAGGCCTAGGGGAAAAATACACATAGCGTTGTAATCGGGCGAGTTTCTACTTTCAGATGCAACAGGAATTTCACGAGTTCGTTAGTCCGTTCGCGAGATATGGGAGTTTGAATATAAGGAATGGTTGAGAAACCAGCAAAATTTTCGCAAGTCTGATACTCGAAACCAATAACTACAAAGGCCTAGGGGTAAAATACACATACCGTTGTAATCGGGAGAGTTTCTACTTTCAGATGCAACAGGAATTTCTCGAATTCGTCAATCCGTTCGCGAGAAATGGGAGTTTGAAGTTAAGGAATGGTTGAGAAACCATAAAAACTTTCGCAAGTCTGATACTCGAAACCAATAACTACAATGGCTTACGAGAAAAATACACACACCATTGTTATCGGGCGAGTTTCTACTTTCAGATGCAACAGGAATTTCTCTAGTTCGCCAATCCGTTCGCGAGAAATGGGAGTTTGAATTAAGGAATGGTTGAGAAACCAGCAAAATTTTCGCAAGTCTGATACTCGAAACCAATAACTACAAAGGCCTAGGGGAAAAATACACATACCGTTGTAATCGTGAGAGTTTCTACTTTCAGATGCAACAGGAATTTCTCGAGTGCGTCAATCCGTTCGCGAGATATGGGAGTATGAAGTTCGGGAATGTTTGAGAAACCATAAAAACTTTCGCAAGTCTGATACTCGAAACCAATAACTGGAATGGCCTGGGGCAAAAGTACACACACCATTGTAATCGGGCGAGTTTCTACTTTCAGATGCAACAGGAATTTCACGAGTTCGCCAATCCGTTCGCGAGATATGGGAGTTTGAAGTTAAGGAATGGTTGAGAAACCAGCAAAATTTTCGCAAGTCTGATACTCGAAACCAATAACTACTATGGCCTAGGGCAAAAATACACATACCGTTGTAATCGCGCGGGTTTCTGCTGTCAGATGCAACAGGAATTTCTCGAGTTCGTCAATGCGTTCTCGAGATATGGGAGTTTGAAGTTAAGGAATGGTTGAGAAACCATCAAAATTTTCGCAAGTCTGATACTCGAAACAAATAACTACAAAGGCCTAGGGGAAAAATACACATACCGTTGTAATCGGGAGAGTTCCTACTTTCAGATGCAACAGTAATTTCTCGAGTTCGTCAATCCGTTCGCGAGATATGGGAGTTTGAAGTTAAGGAATGGTTGAGAAACCATCAAAATTTTCGCAAGTCTGATACTCGAAACCAATAACTACTATGGCCTAGGGGTAAAATACACATACCGTTGTAATCGGGCGAGTTTCTACTAACAGATGCGACAGGAGTTTCTCGAGTTCGTCAATCCGTTCGCGTGATATGGGAGTTTGAAATTAAGGAATGGTTGAGAAACCAGCAAAATTTTCGCAAGTCTGATACTCGAAACCAATAACTACAAAGGCCTAGGGGAAAAATACACATAGCGTTGTAATCGGGCGAGTTTCTACTTTCAGATGCAACAGGAATTTCTCGAGTTCGTTAATCCGTTCGCGAGATATGGGAGTTTGAAGTTAAGGAATGGTTGAGAAACCAGCAAAATTTTCGCAAGTCTGATACTCGAAACCAATAACTACAATGGCCTACGAAAAAAATACACACACCATTGTTATCGGGCGAGTTTCTACTTCCAGATGCAACTGGAATTTCTCGAGTTCGTCAATCCGTTCGCGAGATATGGGAGTATGAAGTTCGGGAATGTTTGAGGAACCATCAAAATTTTCGCATGTCTGATACGCGAAACCAATAACTACTATGGCCTAGGGCAAAAATACACATCCCGTTGTAATCGGGCCAGTTTCTACATTCAGATGCAACAGGAATTTCTGGAGTTCGTCAATCCGTTCGCGAGATATGGGAGTTTGAAATTAAGGAATGGTTGAGAAACCATAAAAAATTTCGCAAGTCTGATACTCGACACCAATAACTAAAATAGCCTACGAGAAAAATACACACACTATGGTTATCGGGCGAGTTTCTACTTTCAGATGCAACAGGAATTTCTCGAGTTCGTTAATCCGTTCGCGAGATGTGGAAGTTTGAAGTTAAGGAATGGTTGAGAAACCATCAAAACTTTCGCAAGTCTGATACTCGAAACCAGTAACTGGAATGGCCTAGGGCAAAAGTACACACACCATTGTAATCGGGCGAGTTTCTACTTTCAGAAGCAACAGGAATTTCTCGAGTTCGCCAATCCGTTCGCGAGATATGGGAGTTTGAAGGTAGGGAATTGTTGAGGAAACATCAAAGTTTTCGCAAGTCTGATACTCGAAAGCAATAACTACTATGGCCTAGGGCAAAAATACACATAGCATTGTAATCGGACGAGTTTCTACTAACAGATGCAATAGGAATTTCTCGAGTTCGTCAATCCGTTCGCGAGATATGGGAGTTTGAAGTTAAGGAATGGTTGAGAAACCATCAAAATTTTCGCAAGTCTGATACTCGAAACCAATAACTACAAAGGCCTAGGGGAAAAGTACGCATACCGTTGTAATCGGGAGAGTTTCTACTTTCAGATGCAACAGGAATTTCTCGAATTCGTTAATCCGTTCGCGAGATATGGGAGTTTGAAGTTAAGGAATGGTTGAGAAACCATCAAAACTTTCGAAAGTCTGATACTCGATACCAATAACTACTATGGCCTAGGGAAAAAATACACATACCGTTGTAATCGGGGAGTTTCTACTTTCAGATGCAATAGGAATTTCTCGAATTCGCTAATCCGTTCGCGAGATATGGGAGTTTGAAGGTAGGGAATGGTTGAGGAAACATCAAAATTTTCGCAAGTCTGATACTCGAAACCAATAACTACAATTGCCTAGGGGAAAAATACACATAGCGTTGTAATCGGACGAGTTTCTGCTTTCAGATGCAACAGGAATTTCTCGAGTTCGTCAATCCGTTCGCCAGATATGGGAGTATGAAGTTAGGGAATGTTTGAGAAACCATCAAAATTTTCGCAAGTCTGATACTCGAAACCAATAACTACTATAGCGTAGGGCAAAAATACACATACCGTTGTAATCGGGCGAGTTTCTACATTCTGATGCAACAGGAATTTCTGGAGTTCGTCATTCCGTTCGCGAGATATGGGAGTTTGAAATTAAGGAATGGTTTAGAAACCATCAAAATTTTCGCAAGTCTGATAATCGAAACCAATAACTACAAAGGCCTAGGGAAAAAATACACACACCATTGTAATCGGGCGAGTTTCTACTTTCAGATGCAACAGGAATTTTTCGAGTTCGTCAATCCGTTCGCGTGATATGGGAGTTTGATGTTAAGGAATGGTTGAGAAACCATCATAATTTTCGCAAGTCCGATACTCGAAACCAATAACTACAATGGCCTAGGGGAAAAATACACATACCGTTGTGGTCGGGAGAGTTTCTACTTTCAGATGCAACAGGAACTTCTCGAGTTCGTCAATCCGTTCGCGAGATATGGGAGTTTGAAGTTAAGGAATGGTTGAGAAACCATCAAAATTTTCGCTGGTCTGATACTCGAAACCAATAACTGGAATGGCCTAAGGGAAAAATACACATAGCGTTGTAATCGGACGAGTTTCTGCTTTCAGATGCAACAGGAATTTCTCGAGTTCGTCGATCCGTTCGCGAGATATGGGAGTTTAAAATTAAGGAATGGTTTAGAAACCATCAAAATTTTCGCAAGTCTGATACTCGATACCAATAACTACTATGGCCTAGGGCAAAAATACACATACCGTTGTAATCGGGGAGTTTCTACTTTCAGATGCAACAGGAATTTCTCGAATTCGCTAATCCGTTCGCGAGATATGGGAGTTTGAAGGTAGGGAATGGTTGAGGAAACATCAAAATTTTCGCAAGTCTGATACTCGAAGCCAATAACTACAATGGCCTAGGGGAAAAATACACATAGCGTTGTAATCGGACGAGTTTCTGCTTTCAGATGCAACAGGAATTTCTCGAGTTCGTCAATCCGTTCGCGAGATATGGGAGTATGAAGTTAGGGAATGTTTGAGAAACCATCAAAATTTTCGCAAGTCTGATACTCGAAACCAATAACTACTATAGCCTAGGGCAAAAATACACATACCGTTGTAATCGGGCGAGTTTCTACATTCAGATGCAACAGGAATTTCTGGAGTTCGTCAATCCGTTCGCGAGATATGGGAGTTTGAAATTAAGGAATGGTTTAGAAACCATCAAAATTTTCGCAAGTCTGATAATCGAAACCAATAACTACAAAGGCCTAGGGGAAAAATACACACACCATTGTAATCGGGCGAGTTTCTACTTTCAGATGCAACAGGAATTTTTCGAGTTCGTCAATCCGTTCGCGTGATATGGGAGTTTGATGTTAAGGAATGGTTGAGAAACCATCATAATTTTCGCTGGTCTGATACTCGAAACCAATAACTGGAATGGCCTAGGGGAAAAATACACATAGCGTTGTAATCGGACGAGTTTCTGCTTTCAGATGCAACAGGAATTTCTCGAGTTCGTCGATCCGTTCGCGAGATATGGGAGTTTAAAATTAAGGAATGGTTTAGAAACCATCAAAATTTTCGCAAGTCTGATACTCGATACCAATAACTACTATGGCCTAGGGCAAAAATACACATACCGTTGTAATCGGGGAGTTTCTACTTTCAGATGCAACAGGAATTTCTCGAATTCGCTAATCCGTTCGCGAGATATGGGAGTTTGAAGGTAGGGAATGGTTGAGGAAACATCAAAATTTTCGCAAGTCTGATACTCGAAGCCAATAACTACAATGGCCTAGGGGAAAAATACACATAGCGTTGTAATCGGACGAGTTTCTGCTTTCAGATGCAACAGGAATTTCTCGAGTTCGTCAATCCGTTCGCGCGATATGGGAGTTTGATGTTAAGGAATGGTTGAGAAACCATCATAATTTTCGCAAGTCTGATACTCGAAACCAATAACTACTATAGCCTAGGGCAAAAATACACATACCGTTGTAATCGGGCGAGTTTCTACATTCTGATGCAACAGGAATTTCTGGAGTTCGTCATTCCGTTCGCGAGATATGGGAGTTTGAAGGTAGGGAATGGTTGAGGAAACATCAAAATTTTCGCAAGTCTGATACTCGAAAACAATAACTACAATGGCCTAGGGGAAAAATACACATAGCGTTGTAATCGGACGAGTTTCTGCTTTCAGATGCAACAGGAATTTCTCGAGTTCGTCGATCCGTTCGCGAGATATGGGAGTTTAAAATTAAGGAATGGTTTAGAAACCATCAAAATTTTCGCAAGTCTGATACTCGATACCAATAACTACTATGGCCTAGGGCAAAAATACACATACCGTTGTAATCGGGGAGTTTCTACTTTCAGATGCAACAGGAATTTCTCGAATTCGCTAATCCGTTCGCGAGATATGGGAGTTTGAAGGTAGGGAATGGTTGAGGAAACATCAAAATTTTCGCAAGTCTGATACTCGAAGCCAATAACTACAATGGCCTAGGGGAAAAATACACATAGCGTTGTAATCGGACGAGTTTCTGCTTTCAGATGCAACAGGAATTTCTCGAGTTCGTCAATCCGTTCGCGAGATATGGGAGTATGAAGTTAGGGAATGTTTGAGAAACCATCAAAATTTTCGCAAGTCTGATACTCGAAACCAATAACTACTATAGCCTAGGGCAAAAATACACATACCGTTGTAATCGGGCGAGTTTCTACATTCAGATGCAACAGGAATTTCTGGAGTTCGTCAATCCGTTCGCGAGATATGGGAGTTTGAAATTAAGGAATGGTTTAGAAACCATCAAAATTTTCGCAAGTCTGATAATCGAAACCAATAACTACAAAGGCCTAGGGAAAAAATACACACACCATTGTAATCGGGCGAGTTTCTACTTTCAGATGCAACAGGAATTTTTCGAGTTCGTCAATCCGTTCGCGTGATATGGGAGTTTGATGTTAAGGAATGGTTGAGAAACCATCATAATTTTCGCAAGTCCGATACTCGAAACCAATAACTACAATGGCCTAGGGGAAAAATACACATACCGTTGTGGTCGGGAGAGTTTCTACTTTCAGATGCAACAGGAACTTCTCGAGTTCGTCAATCCGTTCGCGAGATATGGGAGTTTGAAGTTAAGGAATGGTTGAGAAACCATCAAAATTTTCGCTGGTCTGATACTCGAAACCAATAACTGGAATGGCCTAAGGGAAAAATACACATAGCGTTGTAATCGGACGAGTTTCTGCTTTCAGATGCAACAGGAATTTCTCGAGTTCGTCGATCCGTTCGCGAGATATGGGAGTTTAAAATTAAGGAATGGTTTAGAAACCATCAAAATTTTCGCAAGTCTGATACTCGATACCAATAACTACTATGGCCTAGGGCAAAAATACACATACCGTTGTAATCGGGGAGTTTCTACTTTCAGATGCAACAGGAATTTCTCGAATTCGCTAATCCGTTCGCGAGATATGGGAGTTTGAAGGTAGGGAATGGTTGAGGAAACATCAAAATTTTCGCAAGTCTGATACTCGAAGCCAATAACTACAATGGCCTAGGGGAAAAATACACATAGCGTTGTAATCGGACGAGTTTCTGCTTTCAGATGCAACAGGAATTTCTCGAGTTCGTCAATCCGTTCGCGAGATATGGGAGTATGAAGTTAGGGAATGTTTGAGAAACCATCAAAATTTTCGCAAGTCTGATACTCGAAACCAATAACTACTATAGCCTAGGGCAAAAATACACATACCGTTGTAATCGGGCGAGTTTCTACATTCAGATGCAACAGGAATTTCTGGAGTTCGTCAATCCGTTCGCGAGATATGGGAGTTTGAAATTAAGGAATGGTTTAGAAACCATCAAAATTTTCGCAAGTCTGATAATCGAAACCAATAACTACAAAGGCCTAGGGGAAAAATACACACACCATTGTAATCGGGCGAGTTTCTACTTTCAGATGCAACAGGAATTTTTCGAGTTCGTCAATCCGTTCGCGTGATATGGGAGTTTGATGTTAAGGAATGGTTGAGAAACCATCATAATTTTCGCTGGTCTGATACTCGAAACCAATAACTGGAATGGCCTAGGGGAAAAATACACATAGCGTTGTAATCGGACGAGTTTCTGCTTTCAGATGCAACAGGAATTTCTCGAGTTCGTCGATCCGTTCGCGAGATATGGGAGTTTAAAATTAAGGAATGGTTTAGAAACCATCAAAATTTTCGCAAGTCTGATACTCGATACCAATAACTACTATGGCCTAGGGCAAAAATACACATACCGTTGTAATCGGGGAGTTTCTACTTTCAGATGCAACAGGAATTTCTCGAATTCGCTAATCCGTTCGCGAGATATGGGAGTTTGAAGGTAGGGAATGGTTGAGGAAACATCAAAATTTTCGCAAGTCTGATACTCGAAGCCAATAACTACAATGGCCTAGGGGAAAAATACACATAGCGTTGTAATCGGACGAGTTTCTGCTTTCAGATGCAACAGGAATTTCTCGAGTTCGTCAATCCGTTCGCGCGATATGGGAGTTTGATGTTAAGGAATGGTTGAGAAACCATCATAATTTTCGCAAGTCTGATACTCGAAACCAATAACTACAATGGCCTAGGGGAAAAATACAGATACCGTTGTGGTCGGGAGAGTTTCTACTTTCTGATGCAACAGGAACTTCTCGAGTTCGTCAATCCGTTCGCGAGATATGGGAGTTTGAAGTTAAGGAATGGTTGAGAAACCATCAAAATTTTCGCAAGTCTGATACTCGAACCCAATAACTACAAAGGCCTAGGGGAAAAATACACATACCGTTGTGGTCGGGAGAGTTTCTACTTTCAGATGCAACAGGAACTTCTCGAGTTCGTCAATCCGTTCGCGAGATATGGGAGTTTGAAGTTAAGGAATGGTTGAGAAACCATCAAAATTTTCGCTGGTCTGATACTCGAAACCAATAACTGGAATGGCCTAGGGGAAAAATACACTTAGCGTTGTAATCGGACGAGTTTCTGCTTTCACATGAAACAGGAATTTCTCGAGTTCGTCGATCCGTTCGCGAGATATGGGAGTTTAAAATTAAGGAATGGTTTAGAAACCATCAAAATTTTCGCAAGTCTGATACTCGATACCAATAACTACTATGGTCTAGGGCAAAAATACACATACCGTTGTAATCGGGGAGTTTCTGCTTTCAGATGCAACAGGAATTTCTCGAGTTCGTCAATCCGTTCGCGAGATATGGGAGTATGAAGTTAGGGAATGTTTGAGAAACCATCAAAATTTTCGCAAGTCTGATACTCGAAACCAATAACTACTATAGCCTAGGGCAAAAATACACATACCGTTGTAATCGGGCGAGTTTCTACATTCAGATGCAACAGGAATTTCTGGAGTTCGTCAATCCGTTCGCGAGATATGGGAGTTTGAAATTAAGGAATGGTTTAGAAACCATCAAAATTTTCGCAAGTCTGATAATCGAAACCAATAACTACAAAGGCCTAGGGAAAAAATACACACACCATTGTAATCGGGCGAGTTTCTACTTTCAGATGCAACAGGAATTTTTCGAGTTCGTCAATCCGTTCGCGTGATATGGGAGTTTGATGTTAAGGAATGGTTGAGAAACCATCATAATTTTCGCAAGTCTGATACTCGAAACCAATAACTACAATGGCCTAGGGGAAAAATACACATACCGTTGTGGTCGGGAGAGTTTCTACTTTCAGATGCAACAGGAACTTCTCGAGTTCGTCAATCCGTTCGCGAGATATGGGAGTTTGAAGTTAAGGAATGGTTGAGAAACCATCAAAACTTTCGCAAGTCTGATACTCGATACCAATAACTACTATGGCCTAGGGGAAAAATACACATAGCGTTGTAATCGGACGAGTTTCTGCTTTCAGATGCAACAGGAATTTCTCGAGTTCGTCAATCCGTTCGCGCGATATGGGAGTTTGATGTTAAGGAATGGTTGAGAAACCATTATAATTTTCGCAAGTCTGATACTCGAAACCAATAACTACAATGGCCTAGGGGAAAAATACAGATACCGTTGTGGTCGGGAGAGTTTCTACTTTCTGATGCAACAGGAACTTCTCGAGTTCGTCAATCCGTTCGCGAGATATGGGAGTTTGAAGTTAAGGAATGGTTGAGAAACCATCAAAATTTTCGCAAGTCTGATACTCGAACCCAATAACTACAAAGGCCTAGGGGAAAAATACACATACCGTTGTGGTCGGGAGAGTTTCTACTTTCAGATGCAACAGGAACTTCTCGAGTTCGTCAATCCGTTCGCGAGATATGGGAGTTTGAAGTTAAGGAATGGTTCAGAAACCATCAAAATTTTCGCTGGTCTGATACTCGAAACCAATAACTGGAATGGCCTAGGGGAAAAATACACATAGCGTTGTAATCGGACGAGTTTCTGCTTTCACATGAAACAGGAATTTCTCGAGTTCGTCGATCCGTTCGCGAGATATGGGAGTTTAAAATTAAGGAATGGTTTAGAAACCATCAAAATTTTCGCAAGTCTGATACTCGATACCAATAACTACTATGGTCTAGGGCAAAAATACACATACCGTTGTAATCGGGGAGTTTCTGCTTTCAGATGCAACAGGAATTTCTCGAGTTCGTCAATCCGTTCGCGAGATATGGGAGTATGAAGTTAGGGAATGTTTGAGAAACCATCAAAATTTTCGCAAGTCTGATACTCGAAACCAATAACTACTATAGCCTAGGGCAAAAATACACATACCGTTGTAATCGGGCGAGTTTCTACATTCAGATGCAACAGGAATTTCTGGAGTTCGTCAATCCGTTCGCGAGATATGGGAGTTTGAAATTAAGGAATGGTTTAGAAACCATCAAAATTTTCGCAAGTCTGATAATCGAAACCAATAACTACAAAGGCCTAGGGGAAAAATACACACACCATTGTAATCGGGCGAGTTTCTACTTTCAGATGCAACAGGAATTTTTCGAGTTCGTCAATCCGTTCGCGTGATATGGGAGTTTGATGTTAAGGAATGGTTGAGAAACCATCATAATTTTCGCAAGTCTGATACTCGAAACCAATAACTACAATGGCCTAGGGGAAAAATACACATACCGTTGTGGTCGGGAGAGTTTCTACTTTCAGATGCAACAGGAACTTCTCGAGTTCGTCAATCCGTTCGCGAGATATGGGAGTTTGAAGTTAAGGAATGGTTGAGAAACCATCAAAATTTTCGCTGGTCTGATACTCGAAACCAATAACTGGAATGGCCTAGGGGAAAAATACACATAGCGTTGTAATCGGACGAGTTTCTGCTTTCAGATGCAACAGGAATTTCTCGAGTTCGTCGATCCGTTCGCGAGATATGGGAGTTTAAAATTAAGGAATGGTTTAGAAACCATCAAAATTTTCGCAAGTCTGATACTCGATACCAATAACTACTATGGCCTAGGGCAAAAATACACATACCGTTGTAATCGGGGAGTTTCTACTTTCACATGCAACAGGAATTTCTCGAATTCGCTAATCCGTTCGCGAGATATGGGAGTTTGAAGGTAGGGAATGGTTGAGGAAACATCAAAATTTTCGCAAGTCTGATACTCGAAGCCAATAACTACAATGGCCTAGGGGAAAAATACACATAGCGTTGTAATCGGACGAGTTTCTGCTTTCAGATGCAACAGGAATTTCTCGAGTTCGTCAATCCGTTCGCGCGATATGGGAGTTTGATGTTAAGGAATGGTTGAGAAACCATCATAATTTTCGCAAGTCTGATACTCGAAACCAATAACTACAATGGCCTAGGGGAAAAATACAGATACCGTTGTGGTCGGGAGAGTTTCTACTTTCTGATGCAACAGGAACTTCTCGAGTTCGTCAATCCGTTCGCGAGATATGGGAGTTTGAAGTTAAGGAATGGTTGAGAAACCATCAAAATTTTCGCAAGTCTGATACTCGAACCCAATAACTACAAAGGCCTAGGGGAAAAATACACATACCGTTGTGGTCGGGAGAGTTTCTACTTTCAGATGCAACAGGAACTTCTCGAGTTCGTCGATCCGTTCGCGAGATATGGGAGTTTAAAATTAAGGAATGGTTTAGAAACCATCAAAATTTTCGCAAGTCTGATACTCGATACCAATAACTACTATGGTCTAGGGCAAAAATACACATACCGTTGTAATCGGGGAGTTTCTGCTTTCAGATGCAACAGGAATTTCTCGAGTTCGTCAATCCGTTCGCGAGATATGGGAGTATGAAGTTAGGGAATGTTTGAGAAACCATCAAAATTTTCGCAAGTCTGATACTCGAAACCAATAACTACTATAGCCTTGGGCAAAAATACACATACCGTTGTAATCGGGCGAGTTTCTACATTCAGATGCAACAGGAATTTCTGGAGTTCGTCAATCCGTTCGCGAGATATGGGAGTTTGAAATTAAGGAATGGTTTAGAAACCATCAAAATTTTCGCAAGTCTGATAATCGAAACCAATAACTACAAAGGCCTAGGGGAAAAATACACACACCATTGTAATCGGGCGAGATTCTACTTTCAGATGCAACAGGAATTTTTCGAGTTCGTCAATCCGTTCGCGCGATATGGGAATTTGATGTTAAGGAATGGTTGAGAAACCATCCTAATTTCCGCAAGTCTGATACTCGAAACCAATAACTACAATGGCCTAGGGGAAAAATACACATACCGTTGTGGTCGGGAGAGCTTCTACTTTCAGATGCAACAGGAACTTCTCGAGTTCGTCACTCCGTTCGCGAGATATGGGGGTTTGAAGTTAAGGAATGGTTGAGAAACCATCAAAATTTTCGCAAGTCTGATACTCGAAACCAATAGCTACAAAGGCCTAGGGGAAAAGTACACATACCGTTGTAATCGGGAGAGTTTCTACTTTCAGATGCAACAGGAATTTCTCGAATTCGCTAATCCATTCGCGAGATATGGGAGTTTGAAGGTAGGGAATGGTTGAGGAAACATCAAAATTTTCGCAAGTCTGATACTCGAAACCAATAACTACAATGGCCTAGGGGAAAAATACACATAGCGTTGTAATCGGACGAGTTTCTGCTTTCAGATGCAACAGGAATTTCTCGAGTTCGTCAATCCGTTCGCCAGATATGGGAGTATGAAGTTAGGGAATGTTTGAGAAACCATCAAAATTTTCGCAAGTCTGATACTCGAAACCAATAACTACTATAGCCTAGGGCAAAAATACACATACCGTTGTAATCGGGCGAGTTTCTACATTCTGATGCAACAGGAATTTCTGGAGTTCGTCATTCCGTTCGCGAGATATGGGAGTTTGAAATTAAGGAATGGTTTAGGAACCATCAAAATTTTCGCAAGTCTGATAATCGAAACCAATAACTACAAAGGCCTAGGGAAAAAATACACACACCATTGTAATCGGGCGAGTTTCTACTTTCAGATGCAACAGGAATTTTTCGAGTTCGTCAATCCGTTCGCGTGATATGGGAGTTTGATGTTAAGGAATGGTTGAGAAACCATCATAATTTTCGCAAGTCTGATACTCGAAACCAATAACTACAATGGCCTAGGGGAAAAATACACATACCGTTGTGGTCGGGAGAGTTTCTACTTTCAGATGCAACGGGAACTTCTCGAGTTCGTCAATCCGTTCGCGAGATATGGGAGTTTGAAGTTAAGGAATGGTTGAGAAACCATCAAAACTTTCGCAAGTCTGATACTCGATACCAATAACTACTATGGCCTAGGGGAAAAATACACATAGCGTTGTAATCGGACGAGTTTCTGCTTTCAGATGCAACAGGAATTTCTCGAGTTCGTCAATCCGTTCGCGAGATATGGAAGTATGAAGTTAGGGAATGTTTGAGAAACCATCAAAATTTTCGCAAGTCTGATACTCGAAACCAATAACTACTATAGCCTAGGGCAAAGATACACATACCGTTGTAATCGGGCGAGTTTCTACATTCAGATGCAACAGGAATTTCTGGAGTTCGTCAATCCGTTCGCGAGATATGGGAGTTTGAAGGTAGGGAATGGTTGAGGAAACATCAAAATTTTCGCAAGTCTGATACTCGAAACCAATAACTACAATGGCCTAGGGGAAAAATACACATAGCGTTGTAATCGGACGAGTTTCTGCTTTCAGATGCAACAGGAATTTCTCGAGTTCGTCAATCCGTTCGCGAGATATGGGAGTATGAAGTTAGGGAATGTTTGAGAAACCATCAAAATTTTCGCAAGTCTGATACTCGAAACCAATAACTACTATAGCCTAGGGCAAAAATACACATACCGTTGTAATCGGGCGAGTTTCTACTTTCAGATGCAACAGGAACTTCTCGAGTTCGTCAATCCGTTCGCGAGATATGGGAGTTTGAAGTTAAGGAATGGTTGAGAAACCATCAAAATTTTCGCTGGTCTGATACTCGAAACCAATAACTGGAATGGCCTAGGGGAAAAATACACATAGCGTTGTAATCGGACGAGTTTCTGCTTTCAGATGCACCAGGAATTTCTCGAGTTCGTCGATCCGTTCGCGAGATATGGGAGTTTAAAATTAAGGAATGGTTTAGAAACCATCAAAATTTTCGCAAGTCTGATACTCGATACCAATAACTACTATGGCCTAGGGCAAAGATACACATACCGTTGTAATCGGGGAGTTTCTACTTTCAGATGCAACAGGAATTTCTCGAATTCGCTAATCCGTTCGCGAGATATGGGAGTTTGAAGGTAGGGAATGGTTGAGGAAACATCAAAATTTTCGCAAGTCTGATACTCGAAACCAATAACTACAATGGCCTAGGGGAAAAATACACATAGCGTTGTAATCGGACGAGTTTCTGCGTTCAGATGCAACAGGAATTTCTCGAGTTCGTCAATCCGTTCGCGAGATATGGGAGTATGAAGTTAGGGAATGTTTGAGAAACCATCAAAATTTTCGCAAGTCTGATACTCGAAACCAATAACTACTATAGCCTAGGGCAAAAATACACATATCGTTGTAATCGGGCGAGTTTCTACATTCAGATGCAACAGGAATTTCTGGAGTTCGTCAATCCGTTCGCGAGATATGGGAGTTTGAAATTAAGGAATGGTTTAGAAACCATCAAAATTTTCGCAAGTCTGATAATCGAAACCAATAACTACAAAGGCCTAGGGGAAAAGTACACATACCTTTGTAATCGGGAGAGTTTCTACTTTCAGATGCAACAGGAATTTCTCGAATTCGTCAATCCGTTCGCGAGATATGGGAGTTTGAAGTTAAGGAATGGTTGAGAAACCATCAAAACTTTCGCAAGTCTGATACTCGATACCAATAACTACTATGGCCTAGGGCAAAGATACTCATACCGTTGTAATCGGGGAGTTTCTACTTTCAGATGCAACAGGAATTTCTCGAATTCGCTAATCCGTTCGCGAGATATGGGAGTTTGAAGGTAGGGAATGGTTGAGGAAACATCAAAATTTTCGCAAGTCTGATACTCGAAACCAATAACTACAATGGCCTAGGGGAAAAATACACATAGCTTTGTAATCGGACGAGTTTCTGCTTTCAGATGCAACAGGAATTTCTCGAGTTCGTCAATCCGTTCGCGAGATATGGGAGTATGAAGTTAGGGAAAGTTTGAGAAACCATCAAAATTTTCGCAAGTCTGATACTCGAAACCAATAACTACTATAGCCTAGGGCAAAAATACACATACCGTTGTAATCGGGCGAGATTCTACATTCTGATGCAACAGGAATTTCTGGAGTTCGTCAATCCGTTCGCGAGATATGGGAGTTTGAAATTAAGGAATGGTTTAGAAACCATCAAAATTTTCGCAAGTCTGATAATCGAAACCAATAACTACAAAGGCCTAGGGAAAAAATACACACACCATTGTAATCGGGCGAGTTTCTACTTTCAGATGCAACAGGAATTTTTCGAGTTCGTCAATCCGTTCGCGTGATATGGGAGTTTGATGTTAAGGAATGGTTGAGAAACCATCATAAATTTCGCAAGTCTGATACTCGAAACCAATAACTACAATGGCCTAGGGGAAAAATACACATACCGTTGTGGTCGGGAGAGTTTCTACTTTCAGATGCAACAGGAACTTCTCGAGTTCGTCAATCCGTTCGCGAGATATGGGAGTTTGAAGTTAAGGAATGGTTGAGAAACCATCAAAATTTTCGCTGGTCTGATACTCGAAACCAATAACTGGAATGGCCTAGGGGAAAAATACACATAGCGTTGTAATCGGACGAGTTTCTGCTTTCAGATGCACCAGGAATTTCTCGAGTTCGTCGATCCGTTCGCGAGATATGGGAGTTTAAAATTAAGGAATGGTTTAGAAACCATCAAAATTTTCGCAAGTCTGATACTCGATACCAATAACTACTATGGCCTAGGGAAAAAATACACATACCGTTGTAATCGGGGAGTTTCTACTTTCAGATGCAACAGGAATTTCTCGAATTCGCTAATCCGTTCGCGAGATATGGGAGTTTGAAGGTAGGGAATGGTTGAGGAAACATCAAAATTTTCGCAAGTCTGATACTCGAAACCAATAACTACAACGGCCTAGGGGAAAAATACACATAGCGTTGTAATCGGACGAGTTTCTGCTTTCAGATGCAACAGGAATTTCTCGAGTTCGTCAATCCGTTCGCGAGATATGGGAGTATGAAGTTAGGGAATGTTTGAGAAACCATCAAAATTTTCGCAAGTCTGATACTCGAAACCAATAACTACTATAGCCTAGGGCAAAAATACACATACCGTTGTAATCGGGCGAGTTACTACATTCAGATGCAACAGGAATTTCTGGAGTTCGTCAATCCGTTCGCGAGATATGGGAGTTTGAAATTAAGGAATGGTTTAGAAACCATCAAAATTTTCGCAAGTCTGATAATCGAAACCAATAACTACAAAGGCCTAGGGGAAAAGTACACATACCGTTGTAATCGGGAGAGTTTCTACTTTCAGATGCAACAGGAATTTCTCGAATTCGTCAATCCGTTCGCGAGATATGGGAGTTTGAAGTTAAGGAATGGTTGAGAAACCATCAAAACTTTCGCAAGTCTGATACTCGATACCAATAACTACTATGGCCTAGGGCAAAGATACACATACCGTTGTAATCGGGGAGTTTCTACTTTCAGATGCAACAGGAATTTCTCGAATTCGCTAATCCGTTCGCGAGATATGGGAGTTTGAAGGTAGGGAATGGTTGAGGAAACATCAAAATTTTCGCAAGTCTGATACTCGAAACCAATAACTACAATGGCCTAGGGGAAAAATACACATAGCTTTGTAATCGGACGAGTTTCTGCTTTCAGATGCAACAGGAATTTCTCGAGTTCGTCAATCCGTTCGCGAGATATGGGAGTATGAAGTTAGGGAAAGTTTGAGAAACCATCAAAATTTTCGCAAGTCTGATACTCGAAACCAATAACTACTATAGCCTAGGGCAAAAATACACATACCGTTGTAATCGGGCGAGATTCTACATTCTGATGCAACAGGAATTTCTGGAGTTCGTCAATCCGTTCGCGAGATATGGGAGTTTGAAATTAAGGAATGGTTTAGAAACCATCAAAATTTTCGCAAGTCTGATAATCGAAACCAATAACTACAAAGGCCTAGGGAAAAAATACACACACCATTGTAATCGGGCGAGTTTCTACTTTCAGATGCAACAGGAATTTTTCGAGTTCGTCAATCCGTTCGCGTGATATGGGAGTTTGATGTTAAGGAATGGTTGAGAAACCATCATAAATTTCGCAAGTCTGATACTCGAAACCAATAACTACAATGGCCTAGGGGAAAAATACACATACCGTTGTGGTCGGGAGAGTTTCTACTTTCAGATGCAACAGGAACTTCTCGAGTTCGTCAATCCGTTCGCGAGATATGGGAGTTTGAAGTTAAGGAATGGTTGAGAAACCATCAAAATTTTCGCTGGTCTGATACTCGAAACCAATAACTGGAATGGCCTAGGGGAAAAATACACATAGCGTTGTAATCGGACGAGTTTCTGCTTTCAGATGCACCAGGAATTTCTCGAGTTCGTCGATCCGTTCGCGAGATATGGGAGTTTAAAATTAAGGAATGGTTTAGAAACCATCAAAATTTTCGCAAGTCTGATACTCGATACCAATAACTACTATGGCCTAGGGCAAAAATACACATACCGTTGTAATCGGGGAGTTTCTACTTTCAGATGCAACAGGAATTTCTCGAATTCGCTAATCCGTTCGCGAGATATGGGAGTTTGAAGGTAGGGAATGGTTGAGGAAACATCAAAATTTTCGCAAGTCTGATACTCGAAACCAATAACTACAATGGCCTAGGGGAAAAATACACATAGCGTTGTAATCGGACGAGTTTCTGCTTTCAGATGCAACAGGAATTTCTCGAGTTCGTCAATCCGTTCGCCAGATATGGGAGTATGAAGTTAGGGAATGTTTGAGAAACCATCAAAATTTTCGCAAGTCTGATACTCGAAACCAATAACAACTATAGCCTAGGGCAAAAATACACATACCGTTGTAATCGGGCGAGTTTCTACATTCTGATGCAACAGGAATTTCTGGAGTTCGTCAATCCGTTCGCGAGATATGGGAGTTTGAAATTAAGGAATGGTTTAGAAACCATCAAAATTTTCGCAAGTCTGATACTCGAAACCAATAACTACAAAGGCCTAGGGGAAAAATACACACACCATTGTAATCGGGCGAGTTTCTACTTTCAGATGCAACAGGAATTTTTCGAGTTCGTCAATCCGTTCGCGTGATATGGGAGTTTGATGTTAAGGAATGGTTGAGAAACCATCATAATTTTCGCAAGTCTGATACTCGAAACCAATAACTACAATGGCCTAGGGGAAAAATACACATACCGTTGTGGTCGGGAGAGTTTCTACTTTCAGATGCAACAGGAACTTCTCGAGTTCGTCAATCCGTTCGCGAGATATGGGAGTTTGAAGTTAAGGAATGGTTGAGAAACCATCAAAATTTTCGCTGGTCTGATACTCGAAACCAATAACTGGAATGGCCTAGGGGAAAAATACACATAGCGTTGTAATCGGACGAGTTTCTGCTTTCAGATGAAACAGGAATTTCTCGAGTTCGTCGATCCGTTCGCGAGATATGGGAGTTTAAAATTAAGGAATGGTTTAGAAACCATCAAAATTTTCGCAAGTCTGATACTCGATACCAATAACTACTATGGCCTAGGGCAAAAATACACATACCGTTGTAATCGGGCGTGCTTCTGCTTTCAGATGCAACAGGAATTTCTCGAATTCGCTAATCCGTTCGCGAGATATGGGAGTTTGAAGGTAGGGAATGGTTGAGGAAACATCAAAATTTTCGCAAGTCTGATACTCGAAACCAATAACTACAATGGCCTAGGGGAAAAATACACATAGCGTTGTAATCGGACGAGTTTCTGCTTTCAGGTGCAACAGGAATTTCTCGAGTTCGTCAATCCGTTCGCGAGATATGGGAGTATGAAGTTAGGGAATGTTTGAGAAACCATCAAAATTTTCGCAAGTCTGATACTCGAAACCAATAACTACTATAGCCTAGGGCAAAAATACACATACCGTTGTAATCGGGTGAGTTTCTACATTCAGATACAACAGGAATTTCTGGAGTTCGTCAATCCGTTCGCGAGATATGGGAGTTTGAAATTAAGGAATGGTTTAGAAACCATCAAAATCTTCGCAAGTCTGATAATCGAAACCAATAACTACAAAGGCCTAGGGGAAAAATACACACACCATTGTAATCGGGCGAGATTCTACTTTCAGATGCAACAGGAATTTTTCGAGTTCGTCAATCCGTTCGCGCGATATGGGAGTTTGATGTTAAGGAATGGTTGAGAAACCATCATAATTTTCGCAAGTCTGATACTCGAAACCAATAACTACAATGGCCTAGGGGAAAAATACACATACCGTTGTGGTCGGGAGAGTTTCTACTTTCAGATGCAACAGGAACTTCTCGAGTTCGTCAATCCGTTCGCGAGATATGGGAGTTTGAAGTTAAGGAATGGTTGAGAATCCATCAAAATTTTCGCAAGTCTGATACTCGAAACCAATAACTACAAAGGCCTAGGGGAAAAGTACACATACCGTTGTAATCGGGAGAGTTTCTACTTTCAGATGCAACAGGAATTTCTCGAATTCGTCAATCCGTTCGCGAGATATGGGAGTTTGAAGTTAAGGAATGGTTGAGAAACCATCAAAACTTTCGCAAGTCTGATACTCCATACCAATAACTACTATGGCCTAGGGCAAAAATACACATACCGTTGTAATCGGGGAGTTTCTACTTTCAGATGCAACAGGAATTTCTCGAATTCGCTAATCCGTTCGCGAGATATGGGAGTTTGAAGGTAGGGAATGGTTGAGGAAACATCAAAATTTTCGCAAGTCTGATACTCGAAACCAATAACTACAATGGCCTAGGGGAAAAATACACATAGCGTTGTAATCGGACGAGTTTCTGCTTTCAGATGCAACAGGAATTTCTCGAGTTCGTCAATCCGTTCGCCAGATATGGGAGTATGAAGTTAGGGAATGTTTGAGAAACCATCAAAATTTTCGCAAGTCTGATACTCGAAACCAATAACTACTATAACCTAGGGCAAAAATACACATACCGTTGTAATCGGGCGAGTTTCTACATTCTGATGCAACAGGAATTTCTGGAGTTCGTCAATCCGTTCGCGAGATATGGGAGTTTGAAATTAAGGAATGGTTTAGAAACCATCAAAATTTTCGCAAGTCTGATACTCGAAACCAATAACTACAAAGGCCTAGGGGAAAAATACACACACCATTGTAATCGGGCGAGTTTCTACTTTCAGATGCAACAGGAATTTTTCGAGTTCGTCAATCCGTTCGCGTGATATGGGAGTTTGATGTTAAGGAATGGTTGAGAAACCATCATAATTTTCGCAAGTCTGACACTCGAAACCAATAACTACAATGGCCTAGGGGAAAAATACACATACCGTTGTGGTCGGGAGAGTTTCTACTTTCAGATGCAACAGGAACTTCTCGAGTTCGTCAATCCGTTCGCGAGATATGGGAGTTTGAAGCTAAGGAATGGTTGAGAAACCATCAAAATTTTCGCTGGTCTGATACTCGAAACCAATAACTGGAATGGCCTGGGGGAAAAATACACATAGCGTTGTAATCGGACGAGTTTCTGCTTTCAGATGCAACAGGAATTTCTCGAGTTCGTCGATCCGTTCGCGAGATATGGGAGTTTAAAATTAAGGAATGGTTTAGAAACCATCAAAATTTTCGCAAGTCTGATAATCGAAACCAATAACTACAAAGGCCTAGGGGAAAAATACACACACCATTGTAATCGGGCGAGTTTCTACTTTCAGATGCAACAGGAATTTCTCGAGTTCGTCAATCCGTTCGCGAGATATGGGAGTTTGAAGTTAAGGAATGGTTGAGAAACCATCAAACCTTTGGCAAGTCTGATACTCGAAACCAATAACTACAATGGCCTACGAGAAAAATACACACACCATTGTAATTGTGCTAGTTTCTACTTTCAGATGCAACAGGAATTTCTCGAGTTCGTCAATCCGTTCGCGAGATATGGGAGTTTGAAGTTAAGGAATGGTTGAGAAACCATCAAAACTTTGGCAAGTCTGATACTCGATACCAATAACTACTATGGCCTAGGGCAAAAATACACATACCGTTGTAATCGGGCGAGTTTCTGCTTTCAGATGCAACAGGAATTTGTCTAGTTCGTCAATCCGTTCGCGAGATATGGGAGTTTGATGTTAAGGAATGGTTGAGAAACCATCATAATTTTCGCAAGTCTGATACTCGAAACCAATAACTACACTGGCCTAGGGGAAAAATACACATACCGTTGTGGTCGGGAGAGTTTCTACTTTCAGATGCAACAGGAACTTCTCGAGTTCGTCAATCCGTTCGCGAGATATGGGAGTTTGAAGTTAAGGAATGGTTGAGAAACCATCAAAATTTTCGCAAGTCTGATACTCGACACCAGTAACTACAAAGGCCAAGGGCAAAAATACCCGTACCGTTGTAATCGGGCGTGTTTCTGCTTTCAGATGCAACAGGACTCTCTCGAGTTCGTCAATCCGTTCGCGAGATATGGGAGTTTGAAGTTAAGGAATGGTTGAGAAACCATCAAAATTTTCGCAAGTCTGATACTCGAAACCAATAACTACTATGGCCTAGGGCAAAAATACACATGCCGTTGTAATCGGGCGTGCTTCTGCTTTCAGATGCAACAGGACTCTCGCGAGTTCGTAAATCCGTTCGCGAGATATGGGAGTTTGAAGTTAAGGAATGGTTGAGAAACCATCAAAATTTGCGCAAGTCTGATACTCGAAACCAATAACTACAAAGGCCTAGGGGGAAAAATACACCTAGCGTTGTAATCGGGCGAGTTTCTGCTTTCAGATGCAACAGGAATTTCTCGAGTTCGTCAATCCGTTCGCGAGGTGTGGGAGTTTGAAGTTAAGGAATGGTTGAGAAACCATCAAAATTTTCGCAAGTCTGATACTCGAAACCAATAACTACAAAGGCCTAGGGGAAAAATACACACAGCGTTGTAATCGGGCTAGTTTCTACTTTCAGATGCAACAGGAATTTCTCGAGTTCGTCAATCCGTTCGCGAGATATGGGAGTATGAAGTTAGGGAATGGTTGAGAAACCATCAAAATTTTCGCAAGTCTGATACTCGAAACCAATAACTACAATGGCCTAGGGGAAAAATACACATACCGTTGTGGTCGGGAGAGTTTCTACTTTCAGATGCAACAGGAGTCTCTCGAGTTCGTCAATCCGTTCGCGAGATATGGGAGTTTGAAGGTAGGGAATGGTTGAGGAAACATCAAAATTTTCGCAAGTCTGATACTCGAAACCAATAACTACAAAGGCCTAGGGGAAAAGTACACATACCGTTGTAATCCGACGAGTTTATACTAACAGATGCGACAGGAATTTCTCGATTTCGTCAATCCGTTCACGAGATATGGGAGTTTGAAGTTAAGGAATGTTTGAGAAACCATCAAAATTTTAGCAAGTCTGATACTCGAAACCAATAACTACTATAGCCTAGGGCAAAAATACACATACCGTTGTAATCGGGCGAGTTTCTACATTCAGATGCAACAGGAATTTCTGGAGTTCGTCAATCGGTTCGCGAGATATGGGAGTTTGAAATTAAGGAGTGGTTTAGAAACCATCAAAATTTTCGCAAGTCTAATAATCGAAACCAATAACTACAAAGGCCTAGGGGAAAAATACACCCAGCGTTGTAATCGGCCGAGTTTCTGCTTTCAGATGCAACAGGAATTTCTCGAGTTCGTCAATCCGTTCGCGAGATATGGGAGTTTGAATTTAAGGAATGGTTGAGAAACCATCAAAACTTTGGCAAGTCTGATACTCGAAACCAATAACTACAATGGCCTACGAGAAAAATACACACACCATTGTAATTGTGCTAGTTTCTACTTTCAGATGCAACAGGAATTTCTCGAGTTCGTCAATCCGTTCGCGAGATATGGGAGTTTGAAGTTAAGGAATGGTTGAGAAACCATCAAAACTTTGGCAAGTCTGATACTCGATACCAATAACTACTATGGCCTAGGGCAAAAATACACATACCGTTGTAATCGGGCGAGTTTCTGCTTTCAGATGCAACAGGAATTTGTCTAGTTCGTCAATCCGTTCGCGAGATATGGGAGTTTGATGTTAAGGAATGGTTGAGAAACCATCATAATTTTCGCAAGTCTGATACTCGAAACCAATAACTACACTGGCCTAGGGGAAAAATACACATACCGTTGTGGTCGGGAGAGTTTCTACTTTCAGATGCAACAGGAACTTCTCGAGTTCGTCAATCCGTTCGCGAGATATGGGAGTTTGAAGTTAAGGAATGGTTGAGAAACCATCAAAATTTTCGCAAGTCTGATACTCGACACCAGTAACTACAAAGGCCAAGGGCAAAAATACCCGTACCGTTGTAATCGGGCGTGTTTCTGCTTTCAGATGCAACAGGACTCTCTCGAGTTCGTCAATCCGTTCGCGAGATATGGGAGTTTGAAGTTAAGGAATGGTTGAGAAACCATCAAAATTTTCGCAAGTCTGATACTCGAAACCAATAACTACTATGGCCTAGGGCAAAAATACACATGCCGTTGTAATCGGGCGTGCTTCTGCTTTCAGATGCAACAGGACTCTCGCGAGTTCGTAAATCCGTTCGCGAGATATGGGAGTTTGAAGTTAAGGAATGGTTGAGAAACCATCAAAATTTGCGCAAGTCTGATACTCGAAACCAATAACTACAAAGGCCTAGGGGGAAAAATACACCTAGCGTTGTAATCGGGCGAGTTTCTGCTTTCAGATGCAACAGGAATTTCTCGAGTTCGTCAATCCGTTCGCGAGGTGTGGGAGTTTGAAGTTAAGGAATGGTTGAGAAACCATCAAAATTTTCGCAAGTCTGATACTCGAAACCAATAACTACAAAGGCCTAGGGGAAAAATACACACAGCGTTGTAATCGGGCTAGTTTCTACTTTCAGATGCAACAGGAATTTCTCGAGTTCGTCAATCCGTTCGCGAGATATGGGAGTATGAAGTTAGGGAATGGTTGAGAAACCATCAAAATTTTCGCAAGTCTGATACTCGAAACCAATAACTACAATGGCCTAGGGGAAAAATACACATACCGTTGTGGTCGGGAGAGTTTCTACTTTCAGATGCAACAGGAGTCTCTCGAGTTCGTCAATCCGTTCGCGAGATATGGGAGTTTGAAGGTAGGGAATGGTTGAGGAAACATCAAAATTTTCGCAAGTCTGATACTCGAAACCAATAACTACAAAGGCCTAGGGGAAAAGTACACATACCGTTGTAATCCGACGAGTTTATACTAACAGATGCGACAGGAATTTCTCGATTTCGTCAATCCGTTCACGAGATATGGGAGTTTGAAGTTAAGGAATGTTTGAGAAACCATCAAAATTTTAGCAAGTCTGATACTCGAAACCAATAACTACTATAGCCTAGGGCAAAAATACACATACCGTTGTAATCGGGCGAGTTTCTACATTCAGATGCAACAGGAATTTCTGGAGTTCGTCAATCGGTTCGCGAGATATGGGAGTTTGAAATTAAGGAGTGGTTTAGAAACCATCAAAATTTTCGCAAGTCTAATAATCGAAACCAATAACTACAAAGGCCTAGGGGAAAAATACACCCAGCGTTGTAATCGGCCGAGTTTCTGCTTTCAGATGCAACAGGAATTTCTCGAGTTCGTCAATCCGTTCGCGAGATATGGGAGTTTGAATTTAAGGAATGGTTGAGAAACCATCAAAATTTTCGCAAGTCTGATACTTGAAACCAATAACTACTATGGCCTAGGGCAAAAATACACATACCGTTGTAATCGGGCGATATTTCTGCTTTCAGAGGCAACATGAATTTCTCGAGTTCGTCAATCCGTTCGCGAGATATGGGAGTTTGATGTTAAGGAATGGTTGACAAACCATCAAAATTTTCGTAAGTCTGATACTCGCAACCAGTAACTACAATGGCCTAGGGGAAAAATACACATACCGTTGTAATCGGGCGGGTTTCTACATTCAGATGCAACAGGAATTTCTGGAGTTCGTCAATCCGTTCGCGAGATATGGGAGTTTGAAATTAAGGAATGGTTGAGAAACCATCAAAATTTTCGCAAGTCTGATACTTGAAACCAGTAACTACAAAGGCCTAGGGCAAAAATACACATACCGTTGTAATCGGGCAGGTTTCTACACACAGATACAAAAGGAATTTCTGGAGTTCGTCAATCCGTTCGCGAGATATGGGAGTTTGAAGTTAAGGAATGGTTGAGAAACCATCAAAATTTTCGCAAGTCTGATACTCGAAACCAATAACTACAAAGGCCTAGGGGAAAAGTACACATACCGTTGTAATCGGACGAGTTTCTACTAACAGATGCGACAGGAATTTCTCGAGTTCGTCAATGCGTTCGCGAGATATGGGAGTTTGAAGTTAAGGAATGGTTGAGAAACCATCAAAATTTTCGCAAGTCTGATATTCGAAACCAATAACGCGAATGGCCTGGGGGAAAAGTACACACAGCATTGTAATCGGGCGAGTTTCTACTTTCAGATGCAACAGGAATTTCTCGAGTTCGTCAATCAGTTCGCGTGATATGGGAGTTTGATGTTAAGGAATGGTTGGGAAACCATCATAATTTTCGCAAGTCTGATACTCGAAACCAATAACTACAATGGCCTAGGGGGAAAATACACATACCGTTGTGGTCGGGAGAGTTTCTACTTTCAGATGCAACAGGAACTTCTCGAGTTCGTCAATCCGTTCGCGAGATATGGGAGTTTGAAGTTAAGGAATGGTTGAGAAACCATCAAAATTTTCGCAAGTCTGATACTCGAAACCAATAACTACAATGGCCTAGGGGAAAAATACACATACCGTTGTGGTCGGGAGAGTTTCTACTTTCAGATGCAACAGGAACTTCTCGAGTTCGTCAATCCGTTCGCGAGATATGGGAGTTTGAAGTTAAGGAATGGTTGAGAAACCATCAAAATTTTCGCTGGTCTGATACTCGAAACCAATAACTGGAATGGCCTAGGGGAAAAATACACATAGCGTTGTAATCGGACGAGTTTCTGCTTTCAGATGAAACAGGAATTTCTCGAGTTCGTCGATCCGATCGCGAGATATGGGAGTTTAAAATTAAGGAATGGTTTAGAAACCATCAAAATTTTCGCAAGTCTGATACTCGATACCAATAACTACTATGGCCTAGGGCAAAAATACACATACCGTTGTAATCGGGCGTGCTTCTGCTTTCAGATGCAACAGGAATTTCTCGAGTTCGTCAATCCGTTCGCGAGATATGGGAGTATGAAGTTAGGGAATGTTTGAGAAACCATCAAAATTTTCGCAAGTCTGATACTCGAAACCAATAACTACTATAGCCTAGGGCAAAAATACACATACCGTTGTAATCGGGCGAGTTTCTACATTCAGATGCAACAGGAATTTCTGGAGTTCGTCAATCCGTTCGCGAGATATGGGAGTTTGAAATTAAGGAATGGTTTAGAAACCATCAAAATTTTCGCAATTCTGATAATCGAAACCAATAACTACAAAGGCCTAGGGGAAAAATACACACACCATTGTAATCGGGCGAGATTCTACTTTCAGATGCAACAGGAATTTTTCGAGTTCGTCAATCCGTTCGCGCGATATGGGAGTTTGATGTTAAGGAATGGTTGAGAAACCATCATAATTTTCGCAAGTCTGATACTCGAAACCAATAACTACAATGGCCTAGGGGAAAAATACACATACCGTTGTGGTCGGGAGAGTTTCTACTTTCAGATGCAACAGGACTCTCTCGAGTTCGTCAATCCGTTCGCGAGATATGGGAGTTTGAAGGTAGGGAATGGTTGAGGAAACATCAAAATTTTCGCAAGTCTGATACTCGAAACCAATAACTACAAAGGCCTAGGGGAAAAGTACACATACCGTTGTAATCGGACGAGTTTCTACTAACAGATGCGACAGGAATTTCTCGATTTCGTCAATCCGTTCACGAGATATGGGAGTTTGAAGTTAAGGAATGTTTGAGAAACCATCAAAATTTTCGCAAGTCTGATACTCGAAACCAATAACTACTATGGCCTAGGGCAAAAATACACATACCGTTGTAATCGGGCGAGTTTCTGCTTTCAGAGGCAACATGAATTTCTCGAGTTCGTCAATCCGTTCGCGAGATATGGGAGTTTGATGTTAAGGAATGGTTGACAAACCATCAAAATTTTCGTAAGTCTGATACTCGAAACCAGTAACTACAATGGCCTAGGGGAAAAATACACATACCGTTGTAATCGGGCGAGTTTCTACATTCAGATGCAACAGGAATTTCTGGAGTTCGTCAATCGGTTCGCGAGATATGGGAGTTTGAAATTAAGGAATGGTTTAGAAACCATCATAATTTTCGCAAGTCTGATACTCGAAACCAATAACTACTATGGCCTAGGGCAAAAATACACCTAGCGTTGTAATCGGACGAGTTTCTGCTTTCAGATGCAACAGGAATTTCTCGAGTTCGTCGATCCGTTCGCGAGATATGGGAGTTTAAAATTAAGGAATGGTTTAGAAACCATCAAAATTTTCGCAAGTCTGATAATCGAAACCAATAACTACAAAGGCCTAGGGGAAAAATACACCCAGCGTTGTAATCGGCCGAGTTTCTGCTTTCAGATGCAACAGGAATTTCTCGAGTTCGTCAATCCGTTCGCGAGATATGGGAGTTTGAATTTAAGGAATGGTTGAGAAACCATCAAAATTTTCGCAAGTCTGATACTCGAAACCAATAACTACTATGGCCTAGGGCAAAAATACACATACCGTTGTAATCGGGCGAGTTTCTGCTTTCAGAGGCAACATGAATTTCTCGAGTTCGTCAATCCGTTCGCGAGATATGGGAGTTTGATGTTAAGGAATGGTTGACAAACCATCAAAATTTTCGTAAGTCTGATACTCGAAACCAGTAACTACAATGGCCTAGGGGAAAAATACACATACCGTTGTAATCGGGCGGGTTTCTACATTCAGATGCAACAGGAATTTCTGGAGTTCGTCAATCCGTTCGCGAGATATGGGAGTTTGAAATTAAGGAATGGTTGAGAAACCATCAAAATTTTCGCAAGTCTGATACTTGAAACCAGTAACTACAAAGGCCTAGGGCAAAAATACACATACCGTTGTAATCGGGCAGGTTTCTACACACAGATACAACAGGAATTTCTCGAGTTCGTCAATGCGTTCGCGAGATATGGGAGTTTGAAATTAAGGAATGGTTGAGAAACCATCAAAATTTTCGCAAGTCTGATACTCGAAGCCAATAACTACAATGGCCTAGGGGAAAAATACACATAGCGTTGTAATCGGACGAGTTTCTGCTTTCAGATGCAACAGAAATTTCTCGAGTTCGTGAATCCGTTCGCGCGATATGGGAGTTTGATGTTAAGGAATGGTTGAGAAACCATCATAATTTTCGCAAGTCTGATACTCGAAACCAATAACTACTATAGCCTAGGGCAAAAATAAACATATCGTTGTAATCGGGCGAGTTTCTACATTCAGATGCAACAGGAATTTCTGGAGTTCGTCAATCGGTTCGCGAGATATGGGAGTTTGAAATTAAGGAATGGTTTAGAAACCATCATTATTTTCGCAAGTCTGATACTCGAAACCAATAACTACTATGGCCTAGGGCAAAAATACACCTAGCGTTGTAATCGGACGAGTTTCTGCTTTCAGATGCAACAGGAATTTCTCGAGTTCGTCGATCCGTTCGCGAGATATGGGAGTTTAAAATTAAGGAATGGTTTAGAAACCATCAAAATTTTCGCAAGTCTGATAATCGAAACCAATAACTACAAAGGCCTAGGGGAAAAATACACCCAGCGTTGTAATCGGCCGAGTTTCTGCTTTCAGATGCAACAGGAATTTCTCGAGTTCGTCAATCCGTTCGCGAGATATGGGAGTTTGAATTTAAGGAATGGTTGAGAAACCATCAAAATTTTCGCAAGTCTGATACTCGAAACCAATAACTACTATGGCCTAGGGCAAAAATACACATACCGTTGTAATCGGGCGAGTTTCTGCTTTCAGAGGCAACATGAATTTCTCGAGTTCGTCAATCCGTTCGCGAGATATGGGAGTTTGATGTTAAGGAATGGTTGACAAACCATCAAAATTTTCGTAAGTCTGATACTCGAAACCAGTAACTACAATGGCCTAGGGGAAAAATACACATACCGTTGTAATCGGGCGGGTTTCTACATTCAGATGCAACAGGAATTTCTGGAGTTCGTCAATCCGTTCGCGAGATATGGGAGTTTGAAATTAAGGAATGGTTGAGAAACCATCAAAATTTTCGCAAGTCTGATACTTGAAACCAGTAACTACAAAGGCCTAGGGCAAAAATACACATACCGTTGTAATCGGGCAGGTTTCTACACACAGATACAACAGGAATTTCTCGAGTTCGTCAATGCGTTCGCGAGATATGGGAGTTTGAAGTTAAGGAATGGTTGAGAAACCATCAAAACTTTCGCAAGTCTGATACTCGATACCACTAACTACTATGGACTAGGGCAAAAATACACATACCGTTGTAATCGGGCGAGTTTCTGCATTCAGATGCAACAGGAATTTGTCGAGTTCGTCAATCCGTTCGCGAGATAGGGGAGTTTGATGTTAAGGAATGGTTGAGAAACCATCAAAATTTTCGCAAGTCTGATATTCGAAACCAATAACGCGAATGGCCTGGGGGAAAAGTACTCACACCATTGTAATCGGGCGAGTTTCTACTTTCAGATGCAACAGGAATTTCTCGAGTTCGTCAATCAGTTCGCGAAATATGGGAGTTTGAAGTTAAGGAATGGTTGAGAAACCATCAAAATTTTCGCAAGTCTGATACGCGAAACCAATAACTACTATGGCCTAGGGCAAAAATACACATGCCGTTGTAATCGGGCGTGCTTCTGCTTTCAGATGCAACAGGACTCTCTCGAGTTCGTCAATCCGTTCGCGAGATATGGGAGTTTGAAGTTAAGGAATGGTTGAGAAACCATCAAAATTTGCGCAAGTCTGATACTCGAAACCAATAACTACAAAGGCCTAGGGGGAAAAATACACCTAGCGTTGTAATCGGGCGAGTTTCTGCTTTCAGATGCAACAGGAATTTCTCGAGTTCGTCAATCCGTTCGCGAGGTATGGGAGTTTGAAGTTAAGGAATGGTTGAGAAACCATCAAAATTTTCGCAAGTCTGATACTCGAAACCAATAACTACAAAGGCCTAGGGGAAAAATACACATAGCGTTGTAATCGGGCTAGTTTCTACTTTCAGATGCAACAGGAATTTCTCGAGTTCGTCAATCCGTTCGCGAGATATGGGAGTTTGAAGTTAAGGAATGGTTGAGAAACCATCAAAATTTTCGCAAGTCTGATTCTCGATACCAATAACTACTATGGCCTAGGGGAAAAGTACACATACCGTTCCAATCGTACGAGTTTCTACTAACAGATGCGACAGGAATTTCTCGAGTTCGTCAATCCGTTCGCGAGATATGGGAGTTTGAAGTTAAGGAATGGTTGAGAAACCATCAAAACTTTCGCAAGTCTGATTCTCGATACCAATAACTACTATGGCCTAGGGCAAAAATACACATCCCGTTGTAATCGGGCGAGTTTCTGCTTTCAGATGCAACAGGAATTTGTCGAGTTCGTCAATCCGTTCGCGAGATATGGGCGTTCGATGTTAAGGAATGGTTGAGAAACCATCATAATTTTGGCAAGTCTGATACTCGAAACCAATAACTACAATGGCCTAGGGGAAAAATACACATACCGTTGTGGTCGGGAGAGTTTCTACTTTCAGATGCAACAGGACTCTCTCGAGTTCGTCAATCCGTTCGCGAGATATGGGTGTTTGAAGTTAAGGAATGGTTGAGAAACCATCAAAATTTTCGCAAGTCTGATACTCGAAACCAATAACTACTATGGCCTAGGGCAAAAATACACATCCCGTTGTAATCGGGCGAGTTTCTACTTTCAGATGCAACAGGAATTTCTCGATTTCGCTAATCCGTTCGCGAGATATGGGAGTTTGAAGGTAGGGAATGGTTGAGGAACCATCAAAATTTTCGCTGGTCTGATACTCGAAATCAATAACTGGAATGGCCTAGGGGAAAAATACACATAGCGTTGTAATCGGACGAGTTTCTGCTTTCAGATGCAACAGGAATTTCTCGAGTTCGTCGATCCGTTCGCGAGATATGGGAGTTTAAAATTAAGGAATGGTTTAGAAACCATCAAAATTTTCGCAAGTCTGATAATCGAAACCAATAACTACAAAGGCCTAGGGGAAAAATACACCCAGCGTTGTAATCGGCCGAGTTTCTGCTTTCAGATGCAACAGGAATTTCTCGAGTTCGTCAATCCGTTCGCGAGATATGGGAGTTTGAATTTAAGGAATGGTTGAGAAACCATCAAAATTTTCGCAAGTCTGATACTCGAAACCAATAACTACTATGGCCTAGGGCAAAAATACACATCCTGTTGTAATCGGGCGGGTTTCTACATTCAGATGCAACAGGAACTTCTGGAGTTCGTCAATCCGTTCGCGAGATATGGGAGTTTGAAATTAAGGAATGGTTGAGAAACCATCAAAATTTTCGCAAGTCTGATACTTGAAACCAGTAACTACAAAGGCCTAGGGCAAAAATACACATACCGTTGTAATCGGGCAGGTTTCTACATTCAGATACAACAGGAATTTCTGGAGTTCGTCGATCCGTTCGCGAGATATGGGAGTTTGAAGTTAAGGAATGGTTGAGAAACCATCAAAATTTTCGCAAGTCTGATACTCGAAACCAATAACTACAAAGGCCTAGGGGAAAAGTACACATACCGTTGTAATCGGACGAGTTTCTGCTTTCAGATGCAACAGGAATTTCTCGAGTTCGTCAATCCGTTCGCGAGGTATGGGAGTTTGAAGTTAAGGAATGGTTGAGAAACCATCAAAATTTTCGCAAGTCTGATACTCGAAACCAATAACTACAAAGGCCTAGGGGAAAAATACACATAGCGTTGTAATCGGGCTAGTTTCTACTTTCAGATGCAACAGGAATTTCTCGAGTTCGTCAATCCGTTCGCGAGATATGGGAGTTTGAAATTAAGGAATGGTTTAGAAACCATCAAAATTTTCGCAATTCTGATAATCGAAACCAATAACTACAAAGGCCTAGGGGAAAAATACACACACCATTGTAATCGGGCGAGATTCTACTTTCAGATGCAACAGGAATTTTTCGAGTTCGTCAATCCGTTCGCGCGATATGGGAGTTTGATGTTAAGGAATGGTTGAGAAACCATCATAATTTTCGCAATTCTGATAATCGAAACCAATAACTACAAAGGCCTAGGGGAAAAATACACACACCATTGTAATCGGGCGAGATTCTACTTTCAGATGCAACAGGAATTTTTCGAGTTCGTCAATCCGTTCGCGCGATATGGGAGTTTGATGTTAAGGAATGGTTGAGAAACCATCATAATTTTCGCAAGTCTGATACTCGAAACCAATAACTACAATGGCCTAGGGGAAAAATACACATACCGTTGTGGTCGGGAGAGTTTCTACTTTCAGATGCAACAGGACTCTCTCGAGTTCGTCAATCCGTTCACGAGATATGGGAGTTTGAAGTTAAGGAATGTTTGAGAAACCATCAAAATTTTCGCAAGTCTGATACTCGAAACCAATAACTACTATGGCCTAGGGCAAAAATACACATACCGTTGTAATCGGGCGAGTTTCTACTAACAGATGCGACAGGAATTTCTCGATTTCGTCAATCCGTTCACGAGATATGGGAGTTTGAAGTTAAGGAATGTTTGAGAAACCATCAAAATTTTCGCAAGTCTGATACTCGAAACCAATAACTACTATAGCCTAGGGCAAAAATAAACATATCGTTGTAATCGGGCGAGTTTCTACATTCAGATGCAACAGGAATTTCTGGAGTTCGTCAATCGGTTCGCGAGATATGGGAGTTTGAAATTAAGGAATGGTTTAGAAACCATCATAATTTTCGCAAGTCTGATACTCGAAACCAATAACTACTATGGCCTAGGGCAAAAATACACCTAGCGTTGTAATCGGACGAGTTTCTGCTTTCAGATGCAACAGGAATTTCTCGAGTTCGTCGATCCGTTCGCGAGATATGGGAGTTTAAAATTAAGGAATGGTTTAGAAACCATCAAAATTTTCGCAAGTCTGATAATCGAAACCAATAACTACAAAGGCCTAGGGGAAAAATACACCCAGCGTTGTAATCGGCCGAGTTTCTGCTTTCAGATGCAACAGGAATTTCTCGAGTTCGTCAATCCGTTCGCGAGATATGGGAGTTTGAATTTAAGGAATGGTTGAGAAACCATCAAAATTTTCGCAAGTCTGATACTCGAAACCAATAACTACTATGGCCTAGGGCAAAAATACACATACCGTTGTAATCGGGCGAGTTTCTGCTTTCAGAGGCAACATGAATTTCTCGAGTTCGTCAATCCGTTCGCGAGATATGGGAGTTTGATGTTAAGGAATGGTTGACAAACCATCAAAATTTTCGTAAGTCTGATACTCGAAACCAGTAACTACAATGGCCTAGGGGAAAAATACACATACCGTTGTAATCGGGCGGGTTTCTACATTCAGATGCAACAGGAATTTCTGGAGTTCGTCAATCCGTTCGCGAGATATGGGAGTTTGAAATTAAGGAATGGTTGAGAAACCATCAAAATTTTCGCAAGTCTGATACTTGAAACCAGTAACTACAAAGGCCTAGGGCAAAAATACACATACCGTTGTAATCGGGCAGGTTTCTACACACAGATACAACAGGAATTTCTCGAGTTCGTCAATGCGTTCGCGAGATATGGGAGTTTGAAATTAAGGAATGGTTGAGAAACCATCAAAATTTTCGCAAGTCTGATACTCGAAGCCAATAACTACAATGGCCTAGGGGAAAAATACACATAGCGTTGTAATCGGACGAGTTTCTGCTTTCAGATGCAACAGGAACTTCTCGAGTTCGTCAATCCGTTCGCGCGATATGGGAGTTTGATGTTAAGGAATGGTTGAGAAACCATCATAATTTTCGCAAGTCTGATACTCGAAACCAATAACTACTATAGCCTAGGGCAAAAATAAACATATCGTTGTAATCGGGCGAGTTTCTACATTCAGATGCAACAGGAATTTCTGGAGTTCGTCAATCCGTTCGCGAGATATGGGAGTTTAAAATTAAGGAATGGTTTAGAAACCATCAAAATTTTCGCAAGTCTGATAATCGAAACCAATAACTACAAAGGCCTAGGGGAAAAATACACCCAGCGTTGTAATCGGCCGAGTTTCTGCTTTCAGATGCAACAGGAATTTCTCGAGTTCGTCAATCCGTTCGCGAGATATGGGAGTTTGAATTTAAGGAATGGTTGAGAAACCATCAAAATTTTCGCAAGTCTGATACTCGAAACCAATAACTACTATGGCCTAGGGCAAAAATACACATACCGTTGTAATCGGGCGAGTTTCTGCTTTCAGAGGCAACATGAATTTCTCGAGTTCGTCAATCCGTTCGCGAGATATGGGAGTTTGATGTTAAGGAATGGTTGACAAACCATCAAAATTTTCGTAAGTCTGATACTCGAAACCAGTAACTACAATGGCCTAGGGGAAAAATACACATACCGTTGTAATCGGGCGGGTTTCTACATTCAGATGCAACAGGAATTTCTGGAGTTCGTCAATCCGTTCGCGAGATATGGGAGTTTGAAATTAAGGAATGGTTGAGAAACCATCAAAATTTTCGCAAGTCTGATACTTGAAACCAGTAACTACAAAGGCCTAGGGCAAAAATACACATACCGTTGTAATCGGGCAGGTTTCTACACACAGATACAACAGGAATTTCTCGAGTTCGTCAATGCGTTCGCGAGATATGGGAGTTTGAAATTAAGGAATGGTTGAGAAACCATCAAAATTTTCGCAAGTCTGATACTCGAAGCCAATAACTACAATGGCCTAGGGGAAAAATACACATAGCGTTGTAATCGGACGAGTTTCTGCTTTCAGATGCAACAGGAATTTCTCGAGTTCGTCAATCCGTTCGCGCGATATGGGAGTTTGATGTTAAGGAATGGTTGAGAAACCATCATAATTTTCGCAAGTCTGATACTCGAAACCAATAACTACTATAGCCTAGGGCAAAAATAAACATATCGTTGTAATCGGGCGAGCTTCTACATTCAGATGCAACAGGAATTTCTGGAGTTCGTCAATCGGTTCGCGAGATATGGGAGTTTGAAATTAAGGAATGGTTTAGAAACCATCATAATTTTCGCAAGTCTGATACTCGAAACCAATAACTACTATGGCCTAGGGCAAAAATACACCTAGCGTTGTAATCGGACGAGTTTCTGCTTTCAGATGCAACAGGAATTTCTCGAGTTCGTCGATCCGTTCGCGAGATATGGGAGTTTAAAATTAAGGAATGGTTTAGAAACCATCAAAATTTTCGCAAGTCTGATAATCGAAACCAATAACTACAAAGGCCTAGGGGAAAAATACACCCAGCGTTGTAATCGGCCGAGTTTCTGCTTTCAGATGCAACAGGAATTTCTCGAGTTCGTCAATCCGTTCGCGAGATATGGGAGTTTGAATTTAAGGAATGGTTGAGAAACCATCAAAATTTTCGCAAGTCTGATACTCGAAACCAATAACTACTATGGCCTAGGGCAAAAATACACATACCGTTGTAATCGGGCGAGTTTCTGCTTTCAGAGGCAACATGAATTTCTCGAGTTCGTCAATCCGTTCGCGAGATATGGGAGTTTGATGTTAAGGAATGGTTGACAAACCATCAAAATTTTCGTAAGTCTGATACTCGAAACCAGTAACTACAATGGCCTAGGGGAAAAATACACATACCGTTGTAATCGGGCGGGTTTCTACATTCAGATGCAACAGGAATTTCTGGAGTTCGTCAATCCGTTCGCGAGATATGGGAGTTTGAAATTAAGGAATGGTTGAGAAACCATCAAAATTTTCGCAAGTCTGATACTTGAAACCAGTAACTACAAAGGCCTAGGGCAAAAATACACATACCGTTGTAATCGGGCAGGTTTCTACACACAGATACAACAGGAATTTCTCGAGTTCGTCAATGCGTTCGCGAGATATGGGAGTTTGAAGTTAAGGAATGGTTGAGAAACCATCAAAACTTTCGCAAGTCTGATACTCGATACCACTAACTACTATGGACTAGGGCAAAAATACACATACCGTTGTAATCGGGCGAGTTTCTGCTTTCAGATGCAACAGGAATTTGTCGAGTTCGTCAATCCGTTCGCGAGATAGGGGAGTTTGATGTTAAGGAATGGTTGAGAAACCATCAAAATTTTCGCAAGTCTGATATTCGAAACCAATAACGCGAATGGCCTGGGGGAAAAGTACTCACACCATTGTAATCGGGCGAGTTTCTACTTTCAGATGCAACAGGAATTTCTCGAGTTCGTCAATCAGTTCGCGAAATATGGGAGTTTGAAGTTAAGGAATGGTTGAGAAACCATCAAAATTTTCGCAAGTCTGATACTCGAAACCAATAACTACTATGGCCTAGGGCAAAAATACACATGCCGTTGTAATCGGGCGTGCTTCTGCTTTCAGATGCAACAGGACTCTCTCGAGTTCGTCAATCCGTTCGCGAGATATGGGAGTTTGAAGTTAAGGAATGGTTGAGAAACCATCAAAATTTGCGCAAGTCTGATACTCGAAACCAATAACTACAAAGGCCTAGGGGGAAAAATACACCTAGCGTTGTAATCGGGCGTGCTTCTGCTTTCAGATGCAACAGGACTCTCTCGAGTTCGTCAATCCGTTCGCGAGATATGGGAGTTTGAAGTTAAGGAATGGTTGAGAAACCATCAAAATTTGCGCAAGTCTGATACTCGAAACCAATAACTACAAAGGCCTAGGGGGAAAAATACACCTAGCGTTGTAATCGGGCGAGTTTCTGCTTTCAGATGCAACAGGAATTTCTCGAGTTCGTCAATCCGTTCGCGAGATATGGGAGTATGAAGTTAAGGAATGGTTGAGAAACCATCAAAATTTTCGCAAGTCTGACACTCGAAACCAATAACTACAAAGGCCTAGGGGAAAAGTACACATACCGTTGCAATCGGACGAGTTTCTACTAACAGATGCGACAGGAATTTCTCGAGTGCGTCAATCCGTTCGGAGATATGGGAGTTTGAAGTTAAGGAATGGTTGAGAAACCATCAAAACTTTCGCAAGTCTGATACTCGATACCAATAACTACTATGGCCTAGGGCAAAAATACACATACCGTTGTAATCGGGCGAGTTTCTGCTTTCAGATGCAACAGGAATTTCTCGAGTTCGTCGATCCGTTCGCGAGATATGGGAGTTTAAAATTAAGGAATGGTTTAGAAACCATCAAAATTTTCGCAAGTCTGATAATCGAAACCAATAACTACAAAGGCCTAGGGGAAAAATACACCCAGCGTTGTAATCGGCCGAGTTTCTGCTTTCAGATGCAACAGGAATTTCTCGAGTTCGTCAATCCGTTCGCGAGATATGGGAGTTTGAGTTTAAGGAATGGTTGAGAAACCATCAAAATTTTCGCAAGTCTGATACTCGAAACCAATAACTACTATGGCCTAGGGCAAAAATACACATACCGTTGTAATCGGGCGAGTTTCTGCTTTCAGAGGCAACATGAATTTCTCGAGTTCGTCAATCCGTTCGCGAGATATGGGAGTTTGATGTTAAGGAATGGTTGACAAACCATCAAAATTTTCGTAAGTTTGATACTCGAAACCAGTAACTACAATGGCCTAGGGGAAAAATACACATACCGTTGTAATCGGGCGGGTTTCTACATTCAGATGCAACAGGAATTTCTGGAGTTCGTCAATCCGTTCGCGAGATATGGGAGTTTGAAATTAAGGAATGGTTGAGAAACCATCAAAATTTTCGCAAGTCTGATACTTGAAACCAGTAACTACAAAGGCCTAGGGCAAAAATACACATACCGTTGTAATCGGGCAGGTTTCTACACACAGATACAACAGGAATTTCTCGAGTTCGTCAATGCGTTCGCGAGATATGGGAGTTTGAAGTTAAGGAATGGTTGAGAAACCATCAAAACTTTCGCAAGTCTGATACTCGATACCACTAACTACTATGGACTAGGGCAAAAATACACATACCGTTGTAATCGGGCGAGTTTCTGCTTTCAGATGCAACAGGAATTTGTCGAGTTCGTCAATCCGTTCGCGAGATAGGGGAGTTTGATGTTAAGGAATGGTTGAGAAACCATCAAAATTTTCGCAAGTCTGATATTCGAAACCAATAACGCGAATGGCCTGGGGGAAAAGTACTCACACCATTGTAATCGGGCGAGTTTCTACTTTCAGATGCAACAGGAATTTCTCGAGTTCGTCAATCAGTTCGCGAAATATGGGAGTTTGAAGTTAAGGAATGGTTGAGAAACCATCAAATTTTTCGCAAGTCTGATACTCGAAACCAATAACTACTATGGCCTAGGGCAAAAATACACATGCCGTTGTAATCGGGCGTGCTTCTGCTTTCAGATGCAACAGGACTCTCTCGAGTTCGTCAATCCGTTCGCGAGATATGGGAGTTTGAAGTTAAGGAATGGTTGAGAAACCATCAAAATTTGCGCAAGTCTGATACTCGAAACCAATAACTACAAAGGCCTAGGGGGAAAAATACACCTAGCGTTGTAATCGGGCGTGCTTCTGCTTTCAGATGCAACAGGACTCTCTCGAGTTCGTCAATCCGTTCGCGAGATATGGGAGTTTGAAGTTAAGGAATGGTTGAGAAACCATCAAAATTTGCGCAAGTCTGATACTCGAAACCAATAACTACAAAGGCCTAGGGGGAAAAATACACCTAGCGTTGTAATCGGGCGAGTTTCTGCTTTCAGATGCAACAGGAATTTCTCGAGTTCGTCAATCCGTTCGCGAAGTATGGGAGTTTGAAGTTAAGGAATGGTTGAGAAACCATCAAAATTTTCGCAAGTCTGATACTCGAAACCAATAACTACAAAGGCCTAGGGGAAAAATACACATAGCGTTGTAATCGGGCTAGTTTCTACTTTCAGATGCAACAGGAATTTCTCGAGTTCGTCAATCCGTTCGCGAGATATGGGAGTTTGAAGTTAAGGAATGGTTGAGAAACCATCAAAACTTTCGCAAGTCTGATTCTCGATACCAATAACTACTATGGCCTAGGGCAAAAATACACATCCCGTTGTAATCGGGCGAGTTTCTGCTTTCAGATGCAACAGGAATTTGTCGAGTTCGTCAATCCGTTCGCGAGATATGGGCGTTCGATGTTAAGGAATGGTTGAGAAACCATCATAATTTTGGCAAGTCTGATACTCGAAACCAATAACTACAATGGCCTAGGGGAAAAATACACATACCGTTGTGGTCGGGAGAGTTTCTACTTTCAGATGCAACAGGACTCTCTCGAGTTCGTCAATCCGTTCGCGAGATATGGGTGTTTGAAGTTAAGGAATGGTTGAGAAACCATCAAAATTTTCGCAAGTCTGATACTCGAAACCAATAACCACTATGGCCTAGGGCAAAAATACACATCCCGTTGTAATCGGGCGAGTTTCTACTTTCAGATGCAACAGGAATTTCTCAATTTCGCTAATCCGTTCGCGAGATATGGGAGTTTGAAGGTAGGGAATGGTTGAGGAACCATCAAAATTTTCGCTGGTCTGATACTCGAAATCAATAACTGGAATGGCCTAGGGGAAAAATACACATAGCGTTGTAATCGGACGAGTTTCTGCTTTCAGATGCAACAGGAATTTCTCGAGTTCGTCGATCCGTTCGCGAGATATGGGAGTTTAAAATTAAGGAATGGTTTAGAAACCATCAAAATTTTCGCAAGTCTGATAATCGAAACCAATAACTACAAAGGCCTAGGGGAAAAATACACCCAGCGTTGTAATCGGCCGAGTTTCTGCTTTCAGATGCAACAGGAATTTCTCGAGTTCGTCAATCCGTTCGCGAGATATGGGAGTTTGAATTTAAGGAATGGTTGAGAAACCATCAAAATTTTCGCAAGTCTGATACTCGAAACCAATAACTACTATGGCCTAGGGCAAAAATACACATCCTGTTGTAATCGGGCGGGTTTCTACATTCAGATGCAACAGGAATTTCTGGAGTTCGTCAATCCGTTCGCGAGATATGGGAGTTTGAAATTAAGGAATGGTTGAGAAACCATCAAAATTTTCGCAAGTCTGATACTTGAAACCAGTAACTACAAAGGCCTAGGGCAAAAATACACATACCGTTGTAATCGGACAGGTTTCTACATTCAGATACAACAGGAATTTCTGGAGTTCGTCGATCCGTTCGCGAGATATGGGAGTTTGAAGTTAAGGAATGGTTGAGAAACCATCAAAATTTTCGCAAGTGTGATACTCTAAACCAATAACTACAAAGGCCTAGGGGAAAAGTACACATACCGTTGTAATCGGACGAGTTTCTACTAACAGATGCGACAGGAATTTCTCGAGTTCGTCAATGCGTTCGCGAGATATGGGAGTTTGAAGTTAAGGAATGGTTGAGAAACCATCTAAACTTTCGCAAGTCTGATACTCGATACCACTAACTACTATGGACTAGGGCAAAAATACACATACCGTTGTAATCGGGCGAGTTTCTGCTTTTAGATGCAACAGGAATTTGTCGAGTTCGTCAATCCGTTCGCGAGATATGGGAGTAAGATGTTAAGGAATGGTTGAGAAACCATCAAAATTTTCGCAAGTCTGATATTCGAAACCAATAACGCGAATGGCCTGGGGGAAATGTACTCACACCATTGTAATCGGGCGAGTTTCTACTTTCAGATGCAACAGGAATTTCTCGAGTTCGTCAATCAGTTCGCGAAATATGGGAGTTTGAAGTTAAGGAATGGTTGAGAAACCATCAAAATTTTCGCAAGTCTGATACTCGAAACCAATAACTACTATGGCCTAGGGCAAAAATACACATGCCGTGGTAATCGGGCGTGCTTCTGCTTTCAGATGCAACAGGACTCTCTCGAGTTCGTCAATCCGTTCGCAAGATATGGGAGTTTGAAGTTAAGGAATGGTTGAGAAACCATCAAAATTTGCGCAAGTCTGATACTCGAAACCAATAACTACAAAGGCCTAGGGGGAAAAATACACCTAGCGTTGTAATCGGGCGAGTTTCTGCTTTCAGATGCAACAGGAATTTCTCGAGTTCGTCAATCCGTTCGCGAGGTATGGGAGTTTGAAGTTAAGGAATGGTTGAGAAACCATCAAAATTTTCGCAAGTCTGATACTCGAAACCAATAACTACAAAGGCCTAGGGGAAAAATACACATAGCGTTGTAATCGGGCTAGTTTCTACTTTCAGATGCAACAGGAATTTCTCGAGTTCGTCAATCCGTTCGCGAGATATGGGAGTATGAAGTTAAGGAATGGTTGAGAAACCATCAAAATTTTCGCAAGTCTGATACTCGAAACCAATAACTACAAAGGCCTAGGGGGAAAAATACACCTAGCGTTGTAATCGGGCTAGTTTCTACTTTCAGATGCAACAGGAATTTCTCGAGTTCGTCAATCAGTTCGCGAAATATGGGAGTTTGAAGTTAAGGAATGGTTGAGAAACCATCAAAATTTTCGCAAGTCTGATACTCGAAACCAATAACTACTATGGCCTAGGGCAAAAATACACATGCCGTGGTAATCGGGCGTGCTTCTGCTTTCAGATGCAACAGGACTCTCTCGAGTTCGTCAATCCGTTCGCAAGATATGGGAGTTTGAAGTTAAGGAATGGTTGAGAAACCATCAAAATTTGCGCAAGTCTGATACTCGAAACCAATAACTACAAAGGCCTAGGGGGAAAAATACACCTAGCGTTGTAATCGGGCGAGTTTCTGCTTTCAGATGCAACAGGAATTTCTCGAGTTCGTCAATCCGTTCGCGAGGTATGGGAGTTTGAAGTTAAGGAATGGTTGAGAAACCATCAAAATTTTCGCAAGTCTGATACTCGAAACCAATAACTACAAAGGCCTAGGGGAAAAATACACATAGCGTTGTAATCGGGCTAGTTTCTACTTTCAGATGCAACAGGAATTTCTCGAGTTCGTCAATCCGTTCGCGAGATATGGGAGTATGAAGTTAAGGAATGGTTGAGAAACCATCAAAATTTTCGCAAGTCTGATACTCGAAACCAATAACTACAAAGGCCTAGGGGAAAAGTACACATACCGTTGCAATCGGACGAGTTTCTACTAACAGATGCGACAGGAATTTCTCGAGTTCGTCAATCCGTTCGCGAGATATGGGAGTTTGAAGTTAAGGAATGGTTGAGAAACCATCAAAACTTTCGCAAGTCTGATACTCGATACCAATAACTACAAAGGCCTAGGGGAAAAATACACATAGCGTTGTAATCGGGCTAGTTTCTACTTTCAGATGCAACAGGAATTTCTCGAGTTCGTCAATCCGTTCGCAAGATATGGGAGTTTGAAGTTAAGGAATGGTTGAGAAACCATCAAAATTTTCGCAAGTGTGATACTCTAAACCAATAACTACAAAGGCCTAGGGGAAAAGTACACATACCGTTGTAATCGGACGAGTTTCTACTAACAGATGCGACAGGAATTTCTCGAGTTCGTCAATGCGTTCGCGAGATATGGGAGTTTGAAGTTAAGGAATGGTTGAGAAACCATCTAAACTTTCGCAAGTCTGATACTCGATACCACTAACTACTATGGACTAGGGCAAAAATACACATACCGTTGTAATCGGGCGAGTTTCTGCTTTCAGATGCAACAGGAATTTGTCGAGTTCGTCAATCCGTTCGCGAGATAGGGGAGTTTGATGTTAAGGAATGGTTGAGAAACCATCAAAATTTTCGCAAGTCTGATATTCGAAACCAATAACGCGAATGGCCTGGGGGAAAAGTACTCACACCATTGTAATCGGGCGAGTTTCTACTTTCAGATGCAACAGGAATTTCTCGAGTTCGTCAATCAGTTCGCGAAATATGGGAGTTTGAAGTTAAGGAATGGTTGAGAAACCATCAAATTTTTCGCAAGTCTGATACTCGAAACCAATAACTACTATGGCCTAGGGCAAAAATACACATGCCGTTGTAATCGGGCGTGCTTCTGCTTTCAGATGCAACAGGACTCTCTCGAGTTCGTCAATCCGTTCGCGAGATATGGGAGTTTGAAGTTAACGAATGGTTGAGAAACCATCAAAATTTGCGCAAGTCTGATACTCGAAACCAATAACTACAAAGGCCTAGGGGGAAAAATACACCTAGCGTTGTAATCGGGCGTGCTTCTGCTTTCAGATGCAACAGGACTCTCTCGAGTTCGTCAATCCGTTCGCGAGATATGGGAGTTTGAAGTTAAGGAATGGTTGAGAAACCATCAAAATTTGCGCAAGTCTGATACTCGAAACCAATAACTACAAAGGCCTAGGGGGAAAAATACACCTAGCGTTGTAATCGGGCGAGTTTCTGCTTTCAGATGCAACAGGAATTTCTCGAGTTCGTCAATCCGTTCGCGAGGTATGGGAGTTTGAAGTTAAGGAATGGTTGAGAAACCATCAAAATTTTCGCAAGTCTGATACTCGAAACCAATAACTACAAAGGCCTAGGGGAAAAATACACATAGCGTTGTAATCGGGCTAGTTTCTACTTTCAGATGCAACAGGAATTTCTCGAGTTCGTCAATCCGTTCGCGAGATATGGGAGTTTGAAGTTAAGGAATGGTTGAGAAACCATCAAAACTTTCGCAAGTCTGATTCTCGATACCAATAACTACTATGGCCTAGGGCAAAAATACACATCCCGTTGTAATCGGGCGAGTTTCTGCTTTCAGATGCAACAGGAATTTGTCGAGTTCGTCAATCCGTTCGCGAGATATGGGCGTTCGATGTTAAGGAATGGTTGAGAAACCATCATAATTTTGGCAAGTCTGATACTCGAAACCAATAACTACAATGGCCTAGGGGAAAAATACACATACCGTTGTGGTCGGGAGAGTTTCTACTTTCAGATGCAACAGGACTCTCTCGAGTTCGTCAATCCGTTCGCGAGATATGGGTGTTTGAAGTTAAGGAATGGTTGAGAAACCATCAAAATTTTCGCAAGTCTGATACTCGAAACCAATAACCACTATGGCCTAGGGCAAAAATACACATCCCGTTGTAATCGGGCGAGTTTCTACTTTCAGATGCAACAGGACTCTCTCGAGTTCGTCAATCCGTTCGCGAGATATGGGAGTTTGAATTTAAGGAATGGTTGAGAAACCATCAAAATTTTCGCAAGTCTGATACTCGAAACCAATAACTACTATGGCCTAGGGCAAAAATACACATCCTGTTGTAATCGGGCGGGTTTCTACATTCAGATGCAACAGGAATTTCTGGAGTTCGTCAATCCGTTCGCGAGATATGGGAGTTTGAAATTAAGGAATGGTTGAGAAACCATCAAAATTTTCGCAAGTCTGATACTTGAAACCAGTAACTACAAAGGCCTAGGGCAAAAATACACATACCGTTGTAATCGGGCAGGTTTCTACATTCAGATACAACAGGAATTTCTGGAGTTCGTCGATCCGTTCGCGAGATATGGGAGTTTGAAGTTAAGGAATGGTTGAGAAACCATCAAAATTTTCGCAAGTGTGATACTCTAAACCAATAACTACAAAGGCCTAGGGGAAAAGTACACATACCGTTGTATTCGGACGAGTTTCTACTAACAGATGCGACAGGAATTTCTCGAGTTCGTCAATGCGTTCGCGAGATATGGGAGTTTGAAGTTAAGGAATGGTTGAGAAACCATCTAAACTTTCGCAAGTCTGATACTCGATACCACTAACTACTATGGACTAGGGCAAAAATACACATACCGTTGTAATCGGGCGAGTTTCTGCTTTTAGATGCAACAGGAATTTGTCGAGTTCGTCAATCCGTTCGCGAGATATGGGAGTAAGATGTTAAGGAATGGTTGAGAAACCATCAAAATTTTCGCAAGTCTGATACTCGAAACCAATAACTACAAAGGCCTAGGGGAAAAATACACATAGCGTTGTAATCGGGCTAGTTTCTACTTTCAGATGCAACAGGAATTTCTCGAGTTCGTCAATCCGTTCGCGAGATATGGGAGTATGAAGTTAAGGAATGGTTGAGAAACCATCAAAATTTTCGCAAGTCTGATACTCGAAACCAATAACTACAAAGGCCTAGGGGAAAAGTACACATACCGTTGCAATCGGACGAGTTTCTACTAACAGATGCGACAGGAATTTCTCGAGTTCGTCAATCCGTTCGCGAGATATGGGAGTTTGAAGTTAAGGAATGGTTGAGAAACCATCAAAACTTTCGCAAGTCTGATACTCGATACCAATAACTACTATGGCCTAGGGCAAAAATACACATACCGTTGTAATCGGGCGAGTTTCTGCTTTCAGATGCAACAGGAATTTGTCGAGTTCGTCAATCCGTTCGCGAGATATGGGCGTTTGATGTTAAGGAATGGTTGAGAAACCATCAAAATTTTCGCTGGTCTGATACTCGAAACCAATAACTGGAATGGCCTAGGGGAAAAATACACATAGCGTTGTAATCGGACGAGTTTCTGCTTTCTGATGCAACAGGAATTTCTCGAGTTCGTCGATCCGTTCGCGAGATATGGGAGTTTAAAATTAAGGAATGGTTTAGAAACCATCAAAATTTTTGCAAGTCTGATAATCGAAACCAATAACTACAAAGGCCTAGGGGAAAAATACACACACATAGCGTTGTAATCGGACGAGTTTCTACTTTCAGGTGCAACAGGAATTTCTGGAGTTCGCCAATCCGTTCGCGAGATATGGGAGTTTGAAGTTAAGGAATGGTTTAGAAACCATCAAAATTTTCGCAAGTCTGATACTCGAAACCATTAACTACAAAGGCCTAGGGGAAAAGTACACATACCGTTGTAATCGGACGAGTTTCTACTAACAGATGCGACAGGAATTTCTCGAGTTCGTCAATGCGTTCGCGAGATATGGGAGTTTGAAGTTAAGGAATGGTTGAGAAACCATCAAAACTTTCGCAAGTCTGATACTCGAAACAAGTAACTACAAAGGCCTAGGGCAAAAATACACATACCGTTGTAATCGGGCAGGTTTCTGCATTCAGATACAACAGGAATTTCTGGAGTTCGTCAATCCGTTCGCGAGATATGGGAGTTTGAAGTTAAGGAATGGTTGAGAAACCATCAAAATTTTCGTTGGTCTGATACTCGAAACCAATAACTGGAATGGTCTAGGGCAAAAGTACACACACCATTGTAATCGGGCGAGTTTCTACTTTCAGATGCAATAGGAATTTCTCGAATTCGCCAAACCGTTCGCGAGATATGGGAGTTTGAAGGTAGGGAATGGTTGAGGAAACATCAAAATTTTCGCAAGTCTGGTACTCGAAGCCAATAACTACTATGGCCTAGAGCAAAAATACACATAGCTTTGTAATCGGGCGAGTTTCTACTTTCAGATGCAACGGGACTCTCTCGAGTTCGTCAATCCGCTCGCGAGATATGGGAGTTTGAAGTTAAGGAATGGTTGAGAAACCATCAAAATTTGCGCAAGTCTGATACTCGAAACCAATAACTACAAAGGCCTAGGGGAAAAATACACCTAGCGTTGTAATCGGGCCAGTTTCTGCTTTCAGATGCAACAGGAATTTCTCGAGTTCGTCAATCCATTCGCGAGATATGGGAGTTTGAAGTTAAGGAATGGTTGAGAAACCATCAAAATTTTCGCAAGTCTGATACTCGAAACCAATAACTACAAAGGCCTAGGGGAAAAATACACATAGCGTTGTAATCGGGCGAGTTTCTACTTTCAGATGCAACGGGACTCTCTCGAGTTCGTCAATCCGTTCGCGAGATATGGGAGTTTGAAGTTAAGGAATGGTTGAGAAACCATCAAAATTTTCGTAAGTCTGATACTCGAAACCAATAACTACTATGGCCTAGGGCAAAAATACACATACCGTTGTAATCGGGCGAGTTTCTACATTCAGATGCATTAGGAATTTCTGTAGTTCGTCAATCCGTTCGCGAGATATGGGAGTTTGAAATTAAGGAATGGTTGAGAAACCATCAAAATTTTCGCAAGTCTGATACTCGAAACCAATAACTACAAAGGCCTAGGGGAAAAATGCACATACCTTTGTAATCGGACGAGTTTCTACTAACAGATGCGACAGGAATTTCGGGAGTTCGTCAATCCGTTCGCGAGATATGGGAGTTTGAAGTTAAGGACTGCTTGAGAAACCATCATAATTTTCGCAAGTCTGATACTCGAAACCAATAACTACAATGGCCTAGGGGAAAAATACACATACCGTTGTGGTCGGGAGAGTTTCTACTTTCAGATGCAACAGGAACTTCTCGAGTTCGACAATCCGTTCGCGAGATATGGGAGTTTGAAGTTAAGGAATGGTTGAGAAACCAACAAAATTTGCGCAAGTCTGATACTCGAAACCAATAGCTACTATGGCCTAGGGCAAAAATACACCTAGCGTTGTAATCGGGCGAGTTTCTGCTTTCAGATGCAACAGGAATTTCTCGAGTTCGTCAATCCGTTCGCGAGGTATGGGAGTTTGAAGTTAAGGAATGGTTGAGAAACCATCAAAATTTTCGCAAGTCTGATACTCGAAACCAATAACTACAAAGGCCTAGGGGAAAAATACACATAGCGTTGTAATCGGGCGAGTTTCTGCTTTCAGATGCAACAGGAATTTCTCGAGTCGTCAATCCGTTCGCGAGATATGGGAGTTTGAAGTTAAGGAATGGTTGAGAAACCATCAAAATTTTCGCAAGTCTGATACTCGAAACCAATAACTACAAAGGCCTAGGGGAAAAATACACATAGCGTTGTAATCGGGCGAGTTTCTACTTTCAGATGCAACAGGAATTTCTCGAGTTCGTTAATCCGTTCGCGAGATATGTGCGTGTGAAATTAGGGAATGGTTGAGAAACCATCAAAATTTTCGCAAGTCTGATACTCGAAACCAATAACTTCTATGGCCTAGGGCAAAAATACACATACCGTTGTAATCGGGCGAGTTTCTGCTTTCAGATGCAACAGGACTCTCTCGAGTTCGTCAATCCCTTCGCGAGATACGGGAGTTTGAAGTTAAGGAATGGTTGAGAAACCATCAAAATTTTCGCAAGTCTGATACTCGAAACCAATAACTACAAAGGCCTAGGGGAAAAATACACATACCGTTGCAATCGGGAGAGTTTCTACTTTCAGATGCAACAGGAATTTCTCGTGTTCGTCAATCCGTTCGCGAGATATGGGAGTTTGAAGTTACGGAATGGTTGAGAAACCATCAAAATTTTCGCAAGTCTGATACTCGAAACCAATAACTACAAAGGCCTAGGGGAAAAATACACACACCATTGTAATCGGGCAAGTTTCTACTTTCAGATGCAACAGGAGTTTCTCGAGTTCGAGAATCTGTTCGCGAGATATGGGAGTTTGATGTTAAGGAATGGTTGAGAAACCATCAAAATTTTCGCAAGTGTGATACTCGAAACCAATAACTACAATGGCCTAGGGGAAAAACACACATACCGTTGTAATCGGGCGAGTTTCTACTTTCAGATGCAACAGGAATTTCTCGAGTTCGTCAATCCGTTCGCGAGATATGGGAGTTTGAAGTTAAGGAACGGTTGAGAAACCATCAAAATTTTCGCGAGTCTGATACTCGAAACCAGTAACTACAATGGCCTAGGGGAAAAATACATATACCGTTGTAATCGGGAGAGTTTCTACTTTCAGATGCAACAGAAATTTTTCGGATTCGTCAATCCGTTCGCGGAATATCGGAGTTTGGACTTAAGAGATGGTTGAGAAACCATCAAAATTTTCGCAATTCTGATGCTAGAAACGAATAACTGGAATGGCCTAGGGGAAAAGTACACATAGCATTGTAATCAGGCGAGCTTCTACTTTCAGATGCAACAGGAATTTCTCGAGTTCGACAATCCGTTCGCGAGATATGGCCGTTTGAAGTTAAGGAATGGTTGAGAAACCATCAAAATTTTCGTGAGTCTGATACTCGAAACCAATAACTACAATGGCCTAGGGGAAAAATACACGTACCGTTGTAATCGGGAGAGTTTCTACTTTCAGATGCAACAGAAATTTTTCGCATTCGTCAATCCGTTCGCGAAATATCGGAGTTTGGACTTAAGAGATGGTTGAGAAACCATCAAAATTTTCGCAATTCTGATGCCAGAAACGTATAACTGGAATGGCCTAGGGGAAAGGTACACATAGCATTGTAATCGGGCGAGTTTCTACTTTCAGATGCAACAGGAATTTCTCGAGTTCGTCAATCCGTTCGCGAGATATGGGAGTTTGAAGTTAAGGAATGGTTGAGAAACCATCAAAATTTTCGCAATTCTGATGCTAGAAACGAATAACTACAATGGCCTAGGGGAAAAATATACATACCGTTGTAATCGGGAGAGCTTCTACTTTCAGATGCAACAGAAATTTTTTGGATTCGTCACTCCGTTCGCGAAATATCGGAGTTTGGACTTATAGATGGTTGAGAAACCATCAAAATTTTCGCAATTCTGATACTCGAAACCAATAACTGGAATGGCCGAGGGGAAAAGTACCCACACTATTGTAATCGGGCGAGTTTCTACTTTCAGATGCAACAGGAATTTCTCGAGTTCGTCAATGCGTTCGCGAGATATGGGAGTTTGAAGTTAAGGAATGGTTGAGAAACCATCAAAATTTTCGCGAGTCTGATACTCGAAACCAATAACTACAATGGCCTAGGGGAAAAATACACATACCTTTGCAATCGGGAGAGTTTCTACTTTCAGATGCAACAGAAATTTTTCGGATTCGTCAATCCGTTCGCGGAATATCGGAGTTTGGACTTAAGAGATGGTTGAGAAACCATCAAAATTTTCGCAATTCTGATGCTAGAAACGAATAACTGGAATGGCCTAGGGGAAAGGTACACATAGCATTGTAATCGGGCGAGTTTCTACTTTCAGATGCCACCGGAATTTCTCGAGTTCGTCAATCCGTTCGCGAGATATGGCAGTTTGAAGTTAAGGAATGGTTGAGAAACCATCAAAATTTTCGCGAGTCTGTTACTCGAAACCAATAACTACAATGGCCTAGGGGAAAAATACAAATACCGTTGTAATCGGGAGAGTTTCTACTTTCAGATGCAACAGAAATTTTTCGGATTCGTCAATCCGTTCGCGAAATATCGGAGTTTGGACTTAAGAGATGGTTGAGAAACCATCAAAATTTTCGCAATTCTGATGCTAGAAACGAATAACTACAATGGCCTAGGCGAAAAATACACATACCGTTGCAATCGGGAGAGTTTCTACTTTCAGATGCTACAGAGATTTTTCGGATTCGTCAATCCGTTCGCGAAATATCGGAGTTTGGACTTAAGAGATGGTTGAGAAACCATCATAATTTTCGCAATTCTGATGCTAGAAACGAATAAGTGGAATGGCCTAGGGGAAAAGTACACATACCATTCTAATCGGGCGAGTTTCTACTTTCAGATGCAACAGGACTCTCTCGAGTTCGTCAATCCGTTCGCGAGATATGGGAGTTTGAATTTAAGGAACGGTTGAGAAACCATCAAAATTTTCGCGAGTCTGATACTCGAAACCAATAACTACAATGGCCTTGGGGAAAAATACACATACCGTTGTAATCGGGAGAGTTTCTACTTTCAGATGCAACAGAAATTTTTCGGATTCGTCAATCCGTTCGCGAAATATCGGAGTTTGGACTTAAGAGATGGTTGAGAAACCATCAAAATTTTCGCAATTCTGATACTAGAAACCAATAACTGGAATTGCCTAGGGGAAAAGTACACACACCATTGTAATCGGGCGAGTTTCTACTTTCAGATGCAACAGAAATTTTTCGGATTCGTCAATCCGTTCGCGAAATATCGGAGTTTGGACTTAAGAGATGATTGAGAAACCATCAAAATTTTCGCAATTCTGATGCTAGAAACGAATAACTGGAATGGCCTAGGGGAAAGGTACACATAGCATTGTAATCGGGCGAGTTTCTACTTTCAGATGCAACAGGAATTTCTCGCGTTCGTCAATCCGTTCGCGAGATATGGGAGTTTGAAGTTAAGGAATGGTTGAGAAACCATCAAAATTTTCGCAATTCTGATGCTAGAAACGAATAACTACAATGGCCTAGGGGAAAAATATACATACCGTTGTAATCGGGAGAGCTTCTACTTTCAGATGCAACAGAAATTTTTCGGATTCATCACTCCGTTCGCGAAATATCGGAGTTTGGACTTATAGATGGTTGAGAAACCATCAAAATTTTCGCAATTCTGATACTCGAAACCAATAACTGGAATGGCCGAGGGGAAAAGTACCCACACTATTGTAATCGGGCGAGTTTCTACTTTCAGATGCAACAGGAATTTCTCGAGTTCGTCAATGCGTTCGCGAGATATGGGTGTTTGAAGTTAAGGAATGGTTGAGAAACCATCAAAATTTTCGCAAGTCTGATACTCGAAACCAATAACTGGAATTGCCTAGGGGAAAAGTACACACACCATTGTAATCGGGCGAGTTTCTACTTTCAGATGCAACAGAAATTTTTCGGATTCGTCAATCCGTTCGCGAAATATCGGAGTTTGGACTTAAGAGATGATTGAGAAACCATCAAAATTTTCGCAATTCTGATGCTAGAAACGAATAACTGGAATGGCCTAGGGGAAAGGTACACATAGCATTGAAATCGGGCGAGTTTCTACTTTCAGATGCAACAGGAATTTCTCGAGTTCGTCAATCCGTTCGCGAGATATGGGAGTTTGAAGTTAAGGAATGGTTGACAAACCATCAAAATTTTCGCAAGTCTGGTACTCGAAACCAATAACTACAATGGCCTAAGGGAAAAATCACATACCGTTGTAATCGGGAGAGTTTCTACTTTCAGATGCAACAGAAATTTTTGGGATTCGTCAATCCGTTCGCGAAATATCGGAGTTTGGACTTAAGAGATGGTTGAGAAACCATCAAAATTTTCGCAATTCTGATGCTAGAAACGAATAACTGGAATGGCCTAGGGGAAAGGTACACATAGCATTGTAATCGGGCGAGTTTCTACTTTCAGATGCAACAGGAATTTCTCGAGTTCGTCATTCCGTTCGCGAGATATGGCAGTTTGAAGTTAAGGAATGGTTGAGAAACCATCAAAATTTTCGCGATTCTGATACTCGAAACCAATAACTACAATGGCCTAGGTGAAAAGTACACATACCATTGTAATCGGGCGAGTTTCTACTTTCAGATGCAACAGGAATTTCTCGAGTTCGTCAATCCGTTCGCGAGATATGGGAGTTTGAAGTTAAGGAACGGTTGAGAAACCATCAAAATTTTCGCGAGTCTGATACTCGAAACCAATAACTACAATGGCCTAGGGGAAAAATACACATACCGTTGTAATCGGGAGAGTTTCTACTTTCAGATGCAACAGAAATTTTTCGGATTCGTCAATCCGTTCGCGAAATATCGGAGTTTGGACTTAAGAGATGGTTGAGAAACCATCAAAATTTTCGCAATTCTGATACTAGAAACCAATAACTGGAATTGCCTATAGGAAAAGTACACACACCATTGTAATCGGGCGAGTTTCTACTTTCAGATGCAACAGAAATTTTTCGAGTTCGTCAATCCGTTCTCGAGATATGGGAGTTTGAAGTTAAGGAATGGTTGAGAAACCATCAAAATTTTCGCAAGTCTGATGCTAGAAACGAATAACTGGAATGGCCTAGGGGAAAAGTACACATAGCATTGTAATCGGGCGAGTTTCTACTTTCAGATGCAACAGAAATTTTTCGGATTCGTCAATCCGTTCGCGAAATATCGGAGTTTGGACTTAAGAGATGATTGAGAAACCATCAAAATTTTCGCAATTCTGATACTCGAAACCAATAACTGGAATGGCCGAGGGGAAAAGTACCCACACTATTGTAATCGGGCGAGTTTCTACTTTCAGATGCAACAGAAATTTTTCGAGTTCGTCAATCCGTTCGCGAGATATGGGAGTTTGAATTTAAGGAATGGTTGAGAAAGCATCAAAACTTTCGCAAGTCTGATACTCGAAACCATTAACTACTATGGCCTAGGGCATAAATACACATACCGTTGTAATCGGGAGAGTTTCTACTTTCAGATGCAATAGGAATTTCTCGAGTTCGTCAATGCGTTCGCGAGATATGGGAGTTTGAAGTTAAGGAATGGTTGAGAAACCATCAAAATTTTCGCAATTCTGATGCTAGAAACGAATAACTACAATGGCCTAGGGGAAAAATATACATACCGTTGTAATTGGGAGAGCTTCTACTTTCAGGTGCAACAGAAATTTTTCGGATTCGTCACTCCGTTCGCGAAATATCGGTGTTTGGACTTAAGAGATGGTTGAGAAGCCATCAAAATTTTTGCAATTCTGATGCTAGAAAGGAATAACTGGAATGGCCTAGGGGAAAAGTACACATGTCATTGTAATCGGGCGAGTTTCTACTTTCAGATGCAACAGGAATTTCTCGAGTTCGACAATCCGTTCGCGAGATATGGGAGTTTGAAGTTAAGGAATGGTTGAGAAACCATCAAAATTTTCGCAAGTCTGATACTCGAAACCAATAACTGGAATTGCCTAGGGGAAAAGTACACACACCATTGTAATCGGGCGAGTTTCTACTTTCAGATGCAACAGAAATTTTTCGGATTCGTCAATCCGTTCGCGAAATATCGGAGTTTGGACTTAAGAGATGATTGAGAAACCATCATAATTTTCGCAATTCTGATGCTAGAAACGAATAAGTGGAATGGCCTAGGGGAAAAGTACACATACCATTCTAATCGGGCGAGTTTCTACTTTCAGATGCAACAGGAATTTCTCGAGTTCGTCAATCCGTTCGCGAGATATGGGAGTTTGAAGTTAAGGAACGGTTGAGAAACCATCAAAATTTTCGCGAGTCTGATACTCGAAACCAATAACTACAATGGCCTTGGGGAAAAATACACATACCGTTGTAATCGGGAGAGTTTCTACTTTCAGATGCAACAGAAATTTTTCGGATTCGTCAATCCGTTCGGGAAATATCGGAGTTTGGACTTAAGAGATGGTTGAGAAACCATCAAAATTTTCGCAATTCTGATACTAGAAACCAATAACTGGAATTGCCTAGGGGAAAAGTACACACACCATTGTAATCGGGCGAGTTTCTACTTTCAGATGCAACAGAAATTTTTCGGATTCGTCAATCCGTTCGCGAAATATCGGAGTTTGGACTTAAGAGATGATTGAGAAACCATCAAAATTTTCGCAATTCTGATGCTAGAAACGAATAACTGGAATGGCCTAGGGGAAAGGTACACATAGCATTGTAATCGGGCGAGTTTCTACTTTCAGATGCAACAGGAATTTCTCGCGTTCGTCAATCCGTTCGCGAGATATGGGAGTTTGAAGTTAAGGAATGGTTGAGAAACCATCAAAATTTTCGCAATTCTGATGCTAGAAACGAATAACTACAATGGCCTAGGGGAAAAATATACATACCGTTGTAATCGGGAGAGCTTCTATTTTCAGATGCAACAGAAATTTTTCGGATTCATCACTCCGTTCGCGAAATATCGGAGTTTGGACTTATAGATGGTTGAGAAACCATCAAAATTTTCGCAATTCTGATACTCGAAACCAATAACTGGAATGGCCGAGGGGAAAAGTACCCACACTATTGTAATCGGGCGAGTTTCTACTTTCAGATGCAACAGGAATTTCTCGAGTTCGTCAATGCGTTCGCGAGATATGGGAGTTTGAAGTTAAGGAATGGTTGAGAAACCATCAAAATTTTCGCAAGTCTGATACTCGAAACCAATAACTGGAATTGCCTAGGGGAAAAGTACACACACCATTGTAATCGGGCGAGTTTCTACTTTCAGATGCAACAGAAATTTTTCGGATTCGTCAATCCGTTCGCGAAATATCGGAGTTTGGACTTAAGAGATGATTGAGAAACCATCAAAATTTTCGCAATTCTGATGCTAGAAACGAATAACTGGAATGGCCTAGGGGAAAGGTACACATAGCATTGAAATCGGGCGAGTTTCTACTTTCAGATGCAACAGGAATTTCTCGAGTTCGTCAATCCGTTCGCGAGATATGGGAGTTTGAAGTTAAGGAACGGTTGAGAAACCATCAAAATTTTCGCGAGTCTGATACTCGAAACCAATAACTACAATGGCCTTGGGGAAAAATACACATACCGTTGTAATCGGGAGAGTTTCTACTTTCAGATGCAACAGAAATTTTTCGGATTCGTCAATCCGTTCGGGAAATATCGGAGTTTGGACTTAAGAGATGGTTGAGAAACCATCAAAATTTTCGCAATTCTGATACTAGAAACCAATAACTGGAATTGCCTAGGGGAAAAGTACACACACCATTGTAATCGGGCGAGTTTCTACTTTCAGATGCAACAGAAATTTTTCGGATTCGTCAATCCGTTCGCGAAATATCGGAGTTTGGACTTAAGAGATGATTGAGAAACCATCAAAATTTTCGCAATTCTGATGCTAGAAACGAATAACTGGAATGGCCTAGGGGAAAGGTACACATAGCATTGTAATCGGGCGAGTTTCTACTTTCAGATGCAACAGGAATTTCTCGCGTTCGTCAATCCGTTCGCGAGATATGGGAGTTTGAAGTTAAGGAATGGTTGAGAAACCATCAAAATTTTCGCAATTCTGATGCTAGAAACGAATAACTACAATGGCCTAGGGGAAAAATATACATACCGTTGTAATCGGGAGAGCTTCTACTTTCAGATGCAACAGAAATTTTTCGGATTCATCACTCCGTTCGCGAAATATCGGAGTTTGGACTTATAGATGGTTGAGAAACCATCAAAATTTTCGCAATTCTGATACTCGAAACCAATAACTGGAATGGCCGAGGGGAAAAGTACCCACACTATTGTAATCGGGCGAGTTTCTACTTTCAGATGCAACAGGAATTTCTCGAGTTCGTCAATGCGTTCGCGAGATATGGGAGTTTGAAGTTAAGGAATGGTTGAGAAACCATCAAAATTTTCGCAAGTCTGATACTCGAAACCAATAACTGGAATTGCCTAGGGGAAAAGTACACACACCATTGTAATCGGACGAGTTTCTACTTTCAGATGCAACAGAAATTTTTCGGATTCGTCAATCCGTTCGCGAAATATCGGAGTTTGGACTTAAGAGATGATTGAGAAACCATCAAAATTTTCGCAATTCTGATACTAGAAACCAATAACTGGAATGGCCTAGGGGAAAGGTACACATAGCATTGAAATCGGGCGAGTTTCTACTTTCAGATGCAACAGGAATTTCTCGAGTTCGTCAATCCGTTCGCGAGATATGGGAGTTTGAAGTTAAGGAATGGTTGACAAACCATCAAAATTTTCGCAAGTCTGGTACTCGAAACCAATAACTACAATGGCCTAAGGGAAAAATCACATACCGTTGTAATCGGGAGAGTTTCTACTTTCAGATGCAACAGAAATTTTTGGGATTCGTCAATCCGTTCGCGAAATATCGGAGTTTGGACTTAAGAGATGGTTGAGAAACCATCAAAATTTTCGCAATTCTGATGCTAGAAACGAATAACTGGAATGGCCTAGGGGAAAGGTACACATAGCATTGTAATCGGGCGAGTTTCTACTTTCAGATGCAACAGGAATTTCTCGAGTTCGTCATTCCGTTCGCGAGATATGGCAGTTTGAAGTTAAGGAATGGTTGAGAAACCATCAAAATTTTCGCGAGTCTGATACTCGAAACCAATAACAACAATGGCCTAGGTGAAAAGTACACATACCATTGTAATCGGGCGAGTTTCTACTTTCAGATGCAACAGGAATTTCTCGAGTTCGTCAATCCGTTCGCGAGATATGGGAGTTTGAAGTTAAGGAACGGTTGAGAAACCATCAAAATTTTCGCGAGTCTGATACTCGAAACCAATAACTACAATGGCCTAGGGGAAAAATACACATACCGTTGTAATCGGGAGAGTTTCTACTTTCAGATGCAACAGAAATTTTTCGGATTCGTCAATCCGTTCGCGAAATATCGGAGTTTGGACTTAAGAGATGGTTGAGAAACCATCAAAATTTTCGCAATTCTGATACTCGAAACCAATAACTGGAATGGCCGAGGGGAAAAGTACCCACACTATTGTAATCGGGCGAGTTTCTACTTTCAGATGCAACAGAAATTTTTCGAGTTCGTCAATCCGTTCGCGAGATATGGGAGTTTGAATTTAAGGAATGGTTGAGAAAGCATCAAAACTTTCGCAAATCTGATACTCGAAACCATTAACTACTATGGCCTAGGGCATAAATACACATACCGTTGTAATCGGGAGAGTTTCTACTTTCAGATGCAATAGGAATTTCTCGAGTTCGTCAATGCGTTCGCGAGATATGGGAGTTTGAAGTTAAGGAATGGTTGAGAAACCATCAAAATTTTCGCAATTCTGATGCTAGAAACGAATAACTACAATGGCCTAGGGGAAAAATATACATACCGTTGTAATTGGGAGAGCTTCTACTTTCAGATGCAACAGAAATTTTTCGGATTCGTCACTCCGTTCGCGAAATATCGGTGTTTGGACTTAAGAGATGGTTGAGAAGCCATCAAAATTTTTGCATTTCTGATGCTAGAAAGGAATAACTGGAATGGCCTAGGGGAAAAGTACACATACCATTGTAATCGGGCGAGTTTCTACTTTCAGATGCAACAGGAATTTCTTGAGTTCGACAATCCGTTCGCAAGATATGGGAGTTTGAAGTTAAGGAATGGTTGAGAAACCATCAAAATTTTCGCAAGTCTGATACTCGAAACCAATAACTGGAATTGCCTAGGGGAAAAGTACACACACCATTGTAATCGGGCGAGTTTCTACTTTCAGATGCAACAGAAATTTTTCGGATTCGTCAATCCGTTCGCGAAATATCGGAGTTTGGACTTAAGAGATGATTGAGAAACCATCATAATTTTCGCAATTCTGATGCTAGAAACGAATAAGTGGAATGGCCTAGGGGAAAAGTACACATACCATTCTAATCGGGCGAGTTTCTACTTTCAGATGCAACAGGAATTTCTCGAGTTCGTCAATCCGTTCGCGAGATATGGGAGTTTGAAGTTAAGGAACGGTTGAGAAACCATCAAACTTTTCGCGAGTCTGATACTCGAAACCAATAACTACAATGGCCTTGGGGAAAAATACACATACCGTTGTAATCGGGAGAGTTTCTACTTTCAGATGCAACAGAAATTTTTCGGATTCGTCAATCCGTTCGCGAAATATCGGAGTTTGGACTTAAGAGATGGTTGAGAAACCATCAAAATTTTCGCAATTCTGATACTAGAAACCAATAACTGGAATTGCCTAGGGGAAAAGTACACACACCATTGTAATCGGGCGAGTTTCTACTTTCAGATGCAACAGAAATTTTTCGGATTCGTCAATCCGTTCGCGAAATATCGGAGTTTGGACTTAAGAGATGATTGAGAAACCATCAAAATTTTCGCAATTCTGATGCTAGAAACGAATAACTGGAATGGCCTAGGGGAAAGGTACACATAGCATTGTAATCGGGCGAGTTTCTACTTTCAGATGCAACAGGAATTTCTCGCGTTCGTCAATCCGTTCGCGAGATATGGGAGTTTGAAGTTAAGGAATGGTTGAGAAACCATCAAAATTTTCGCAATTCTGATGCTAGAAACGAATAACTACAATGGCCTAGGGGAAAATATACATACCGTTGTAATCGGGAGAGCTTCTACTTTCAGATGCAACAGAAATTTTTCGGATTCGTCAATCCGTTCGCGAAATATCGGAGTTTGGACTTAAGAGATGATTGAGAAACCATCAAAATTTTCGCAATTCTGATGCTCGAAACGAATAACTGGAATGGCCTAGGGGAAAGGTACACATAGCATTGAAATCGGGCGAGTTTCTACTTTCAGATGCAACAGGAATTTCTCGAGTTCGTCAATCCGTTCGCGAGATATGGGAGTTTGAAGTTAAGGAATGGTTGACAAACCATCAAAATTTTCGCAAGTCTGATGCTAGAAACGAATAACTGGAATGGCCTAGGGGAAAAGTACACATAGCATTGTAATCGGGCGAGTTTCTACTTTCAGATGCAACAGAAATTTTTCGGATTCGTCAATCCGTTCGCGAAATATCGGAGTTTGGACTTAAGAGATGGTTGAGAAACCATCAAAATTTTCGCAATTCTGATACTCGAAACCAATAACTGGAATGGCCGAGGGGAAAAGTACCCACACTATTGTAATCGGGCGAGTTTCTACTTTCAGATGCAACAGGAATTTCTCGAGTTCGTCAATGCGTTCGCGAGATATGGGAGTTTGAAGTTAAGGAATGGTTGACAAACCATCAAAATTTTCGCAAGTCTGATGCTAGAAACGAATAACTGGAATGGCCTAGGGGAAAAGTACACATAGCATTGTAATCGGGCGAGTTTCTACTTTCAGATGCAACAGAAATTTTTCGGATTCGTCAATCCGTTCGCGAAATATCGGAGTTTGGACTTAAGAGATGGTTGAGAAACCATCAAAATTTTCGCAATTCTGATACTCGAAACCAATAACTGGAATGGCCGAGGGGAAAAGTACCCACACTATTGTAATCGGGCGAGTTTCTACTTTCAGATGCAACAGGAATTTCTCGAGTTCGTCAATCCGTTCGCGAGATATGGGAGTTTGAAGTTAAGGAATGGTTGACAAACCATCAAAATTTTCGCAAGTCTGGTACTCGAAACCAATAACTACAATGGCCTAAGGGAAAAATCACATACCGTTGTAATCGGGAGAGTTTCTACTTTCAGATGCAACAGAAATTTTTGGGATTCGTCAATCCGTTCGCGAAATATCGGAGTTTGGACTTAAGAGATGGTTGAGAAACCATCAAAATTTTCGCAATTCTGATGCTAGAAACGAATAACTGGAATGGCCTAGGGGAAAGGTACACATAGCATTGTAATCGGGCGAGTTTCTACTTTCAGATGCAACAGGAATTTCTCGAGTTCGTCATTCCGTTCGCGAGATATGGCAGTTTGAAGTTAAGGAATGGTTGAGAAACCATCAAAATTTTCGCGAGTCTGATACTCGAAACCAATAACTACAATGGCCTAGGTGAAAAGTACACATACCATTGTAATCGGGCGAGTTTCTACTTTCAGATGCAACAGGAATTTCTCGAGTTCGTCAATCCGTTCGCGAGATATGGGAGTTTGAAGTTAAGGAACGGTTGAGAAACCATCAAAATTTTCGCGAGTCTGATACTCGAAACCAATAACTACAATGGCCTAGGGGAAAAATACACATACCGTTGTAATCGGGAGAGTTTCTACTTTCAGATGCAACAGAAATTTTTCGGATTCGTCAATCCGTTCGCGAAATATCGGAGTTTGGACTTAAGAGATGGTTGAGAAACCATCAAAATTTTCGCAATTCTGATACTAGAAACCAATAACTGGAATTGCCTATAGGAAAAGTACACACACCATTGTAATCGGGCGAGTTTCTACTTTCAGATGCAACAGAAATTTTTCGAGTTCGTCAATCCGTTCTCGAGATATGGGAGTTTGAAGTTAAGGAATGGTTGAGAAACCATCAAAATTTTCGCAAGTCTGATGCTAGAAACGAATAACTGGAATGGCCTAGGGGAAAAGTACACATAGCATTGTAATCGGGCGAGTTTCTACTTTCAGATGCAACAGAAATTTTTCGGATTCGTCAATCCGTTCGCGAAATATCGGAGTTTGGACTTAAGAGATGGTTGAGAAACCATCAAAATTTTCGCAATTCTGATACTCGAAACCAATAACTGGAATGGCCGAGGGGAAAAGTACCCACACTATTGTAATCGGGCGAGTTTCTACTTTCAGATGCAACAGAAATTTTTCGAGTTCGTCAATCCGTTCGCGAGATATGGGAGTTTGAATTTAAGGAATGGTTGAGAAAGCATCAAAACTTTCGCAAGTCTGATACTCGAAACCATTAACTACTATGGCCTAGGGCATAAATACACATACCGTTGTAATCGGGAGAGTTTCTACTTTCAGATGCAATAGGAATTTTTCGGATTCGTCACTCCGTTCGCGAAATATCGGTGTTTGGACTTAAGAGATGGTTGAGAAGCCATCAAAATTTTTGCAATTCTGATGCTAGAAAGGAATAACTGGAATGGCCTAGGGGAAAAGTACACATACCATTGTAATCGGGCGAGTTTCTACTTTCAGATGCAACAGGAATTTCTCGAGTTCGACAATCCGTTCGCGAGATATGGGAGTTTGAAGTTAAGGAATGGTTGAGAAACCATCAAAATTTTCGCAAGTCTGATACTCGAAACCAATAACTGGAATTGCCTAGGGGAAAAGTACACACACCATTGTAATCGGGCGAGTTTCTACTTTCAGATGCAACAGAAATTTTTCGGATTCGTCAATCCGTTCGCGAAATATCGGAGTTTGGACTTAAGAGATGATTGAGAAACCATCATAATTTTCGCAATTCTGATGCTAGAAACGAATAAGTGGAATGGCCTAGGGGAAAAGTACACATACCATTCTAATCGGGCGAGTTTCTACTTTCAGATGCAACAGGAATTTCTCGAGTTCGTCAATCCGTTCGCGAGATATGGGAGTTTGAAGTTAAGGAACGGTTGAGAAACCATCAAAATTTTCGCGAGTCTGATACTCGAAACCAATAACTACAATGGCCTTGGGGAAAAATACACATACCGTTGTAATCGGGAGAGTTTCTACTTTCAGATGCAACAGGAATTTCTCGAGTTCGTCAATCCGTTCGCGAGATATGGGAGTTTGAAGGTAGGGAATGGTTGAGAAACCATCAAAATTTTCGCAATTCTGATGCTAGAAACGAATAACTACAATGGCCTAGGGGAAAAATATACATACCGTTGTAATCGGGAGAGCTTCTACTTTCAGATGCAACAGAAATTTTTCGGATTCATCACTCCGTTCGCGAAATATCGGAGTTTGGACTTATAGATGGTTGAGAAACCATCAAAATTTTCGCAATTCTGATACTCGAAACCAATAACTGGAATGGCCGAGGGGAAAAGTACCCACACTATTGTAATCGGGCGAGTTTCTACTTTCAGATGCAACAGGAATTTCTCGAGTTCGTCAATGCGTTCGCGAGATATGGGAGTTTGAAGTTAAGGAATGGTTGAGAAACCATCAAAATTTTCGCAAGTCTGATACTCGAAACCAATAACTGGAATTGCCTAGGGGAAAAGTACACACACCATTGTAATCGGGCGAGTTTCTACTTTCAGATGCAACAGAAATTTTTCGGATTCGTCAATCCGTTCGCGAAATATCGGAGTTTGGAATTAAGAGATGATTGAGAAACCATCAAAATTTTCGCAATTCTGATACTAGAAACGAATAACTGGAATGGCCTAGGGGAAAGGTACACATAGCATTGAAATCGGGCGAGTTTCTACTTTCAGATGCAACAGGAATTTCTCGAGTTCGTCAATCCGTTCGCGAGATATGGGAGTTTGAAGTTAAGGAATGGTTGACAAACCATCAAAATTTTCGCAAGTCTGGTACTCGAAACCAATAACTACAATGGCCTAAGGGAAAAATCACATACCGTTGTAATCGGGAGAGTTTCTACTTTCAGATGCAACAGAAATTTTTGGGATTCGTCAATCCGTTCGCGAAATATCGGAGTTTGGACTTAAGAGATGGTTGAGAAACCATCAAAATTTTCGCAATTCTGATGCTAGAAACGAATAACTGGAATGGCCTAGGGGAAAGGTACACATAGCATTGTAATCGGGCGAGTTTCTACTTTCAGATGCAACAGGAATTTCTCGAGTTCGTCATTCCGTTCGCGAGATATGGCAGTTTGAAGTTAAGGAATGGTTGAGAAACCATCAAAATTTTCGCGAGTCTGATACTCGAAACCAATAACTACAATGGCCTAGGTGAAAAGTACACATACCATTGTAATCGGGCGAGTTTCTACTTTCAGATGCAACAGGAATTTCTCGAGTTCGTCAATCCGTTCGCGAGATATGGGAGTTTGAAGTTAAGGAACGGTTGAGAAACCATCAAAATTTTCGCGAGTCTGATACTCGAAACCAATAACTACAATGGCCTAGGGGAAAAATACACATACCGTTGTAATCGGGAGAGTTTCTACTTTCAGATGCAACAGAAATTTTTCGGATTCGTCAATCCGTTCGCGAAATATCGGAGTTTGGACTTAAGAGATGGTTGAGAAACCATCAAAATTTTCGCAATTCTGATACTAGAAACCAATAACCGGAATTGCCTATAGGAAAAGTACACACACCATTGTAATCGGGCGAGTTTCTACTTTCAGATGCAACAGAAATTTTTCGAGTTCGTCAATCCGTTCTCGAGATATGGGAGTTTGAAGTTAAGGAATGGTTGAGAAACCATCAAAATTTTCGCAAGTCTGATGCTAGAAACGAATAACTGGAATGGCCTAGGGGAAAGGTACACATAGCATTGTTATCGGGCGAGTTTCTACTTTCAGATGCAACAGGAATTTCTCGCGTTCGTCAATCCGTTCGCGAGATATGGGAGTTTGAAGTTAAGGAATGGTTGAGAAACCATCAAAATTTTCGCAATTCTGATGCTAGAAACGAATAACTACAATGGCCTAGGGGAAAAATATACATACCGTTGTAATCGGGAGAGCTTCTACTTTCAGATGCAACAGAAATTTTTCGGATTCATCACTCCGTTCGCGAAATATCGGAGTTTGGACTTATAGATGGTTGAGAAACCATCAAAATTTTCGCAATTCTGATACTCGAAACCAATAACTGGAATGGCCGAGGGGAAAAGTACCCACACTATTGTAATCGGGCGAGTTTCTACTTTCAGATGCAACAGGAATTTCTCGAGTTCGTCCATGCGTTCGCGAGATATGGGAGTTTGAAGTTAAGGAATGGTTGAGAAACCATCAAAATTTTCGCAAGTCTGATACTCGAAACCAATAACTGGAATTGCCTAGGGGAAAAGTACACACACCATTGTAATCGGGCGAGTTTCTACTTTCAGATGCAACAGAAATTTTTCGGATTCGTCAATCCGTTCGCGAAATATCGGAGTTTGGACTTAAGAGATGATTGAGAAACCATCAAAATTTTCGCAATTCTGATGCTAGAAACGAATAACTGGAATGGCCTAGGGGAAAGGTACACATAGCATTGAAATCGGGCGAGTTTCTACTTTCAGATGCAACAGGAATTTCTCGAGTTCGTCAATCCGTTCGCGAGATATGGGAGTTTGAAGTTAAGGAATGGTTGACAAACCATCAAAATTTTCGCAAGTCTGGTACTCGAAACCAATAACTACAATGGCCTAAGGGAAAAATCACATACCGTTGTAATCGGGAGAGTTTCTACTTTCAGATGCAACAGAAATTTTTGGGATTCGTCAATCCGTTCGCGAAATATCGGAGTTTGGACTTAAGAGATGGTTGAGAAACCATCAAAATTTTCGCAATTCTGATGCTAGAAACGAATAACTGGAATGGCCTAGGGGAAAGGTACACATAGCATTGTAATCGGGCGAGTTTCTACTTTCAGATGCAACAGGAATTTCTCGAGTTCGTCATTCCGTTCGCGAGATATGGCAGTTTGAAGTTAAGGAATGGTTGAGAAACCATCAAAATTTTCGCGAGTCTGATACTCGAAACCAATAACTACAATGGCCTAGGTGAAAAGTACACATACCATTGTAATCGGGCGAGTTTCTACTTTCAGATGCAACAGGAATTTCTCGAGTTCGTCAATCCGTTCGCGAGATATGGGAGTTTGAAGTTAAGGAACGGTTGAGAAACCATCAAAATTTTCGCGAGTCTGATACTCGAAACCAATAACTACAATGGCCTAGGGGAAAAATACACATACCGTTGTAATCGGGAGAGTTTCTACTTTCAGATGCAACAGAAATTTTTCGGATTCGTCAATCCGTTCGCGAAATATCGGAGTTTGGACTTAAGAGATGGTTGAGAAACCATCAAAATTTTCGCAATTCTGATACTAGAAACCAATAACCGGAATTGCCTATAGGAAAAGTACACACACCATTGTAATCGGGCGAGTTTCTACTTTCAGATGCAACAGAAATTTTTCGAGTTCGTCAATCCGTTCTCGAGATATGGGAGTTTGAAGTTAAGGAATGGTTGAGAAACCATCAAAATTTTCGCAAGTCTGATGCTAGAAACGAATAACTGGAATGGCCTAGGGGAAAGGTACACATAGCATTGTTATCGGGCGAGTTTCTACTTTCAGATGCAACAGGAATTTCTCGCGTACGTCAATCCGTTCGCGAGATATGGGAGTTTGAAATTAAGGAATGGTTGAGAAACCATCAAAATTTTCGCAATTCTGATGCTAGAAACGAATAACTACAATGGCCTAGGGGAAAAATATACATACCGTTGTAATCGGGAGAGCTTCTACTTTCAGATGCAACAGAAATTTTTCGGATTCATCACTCCGTTCGCGAAATATCGGAGTTTGGACTTATAGATGGTTGAGAAACCATCAAAATTTTCGCAATTCTGATACTCGAAACCAATAACTGGAATGGCCGAGGGGAAAAGTACCCACGCTATTGTAATCGGGCGAGTTTCTACTTTCAGATGCAACAGGAATTTCTCGAATTCGTCCATGCGTTCGCGAGATATGGGAGTTTGAAGTTAAGGAATGGTTGAGAAACCATCAAAATTTTCGCAAGTCTGATACTCGAAACCAATAACTGGAATTGCCTAGGGGAAAAGTACACACACCATTGTAATCGGGCGAGTTTCTACTTTCAGATGCAACAGAAATTTTTCGGATTCGTCAATCCGTTCGCGAAATATCGGAGTTTGGACTTAAGAGATGATTGAGAAACCATCAAAATTTTCGCAATTCTGATGCTAGAAACGAATAACTGGAATGGCCTAGGGGAAAGGTACACATAGCATTGAAATCGGGCGAGTTTCTACTTTCAGATGCAACAGGAATTTCTCGAGTTCGTCAATCCGTTCGCGAGATATGGGAGTTTGAAGTTAAGGAATGGTTGACAAACCATCAAAATTTTCCAAGTCTGGTACTCGAAACCAATAACTACAATGGCCTAAGGGAAAAATCACATACCGTTGTAATCGGGAGAGTTTCTACTTTCAGATGCAACAGAAATTTTTGGGATTCGTCAATCCGTTCGCGAAATATCGGAGTTTGGACTTATAGATGGTTGAGAAACCATCAAAATTTTCGCAATTCTGATACTCGAAACCAATAACTGGAATGGCCGAGGGGAAAAGTACCCACACTATTGTAATCGGGCGAGTTTCTACTTTCAGATGCAACAGGAATTTCTCGAGTTCGTCAATGCGTTCGCGAGATATGGGAGTTTGAAGTTAAGGAATGGTTGAGAAACCATCAAAATTTTCGCAAGTCTGATACTCGAAACCAATAACTGGAATTGCCTAGGGGAAAAGTACACACACCATTGTAATCGGGCGAGTTTCTACTTTCAGATGCAACAGAAATTTTTCGGATTCGTCAATCCGTTCGCGAAATATCGGAGTTTGGAATTAAGAGATGATTGAGAAACCATCAAAATTTTCGCAATTCTGATGCTAGAAACGAATAACTGGAATGGCCTAGGGGAAAGGTACACATAGCATTGAAATCGGGCGAGTTTCTACTTTCAGATGCAACAGGAATTTCTCGAGTTCGTCAATCCGTTCGCGAGATATGGGAGTTTGAAGTTAAGGAATGGTTGACAAACCATCAAAATTTTCGCAAGTCTGGTACTCGAAACCAATAACTACAATGGCCTAAGGGAAAAATCACATACCGTTGTAATCGGGAGAGTTTCTACTTTCAGATGCAACAGAAATTTTTGGGATTCGTCAATCCGTTCGCGAAATATCGGAGTTTGGACTTAAGAGATGGTTGAGAAACCATCAAAATTTTCGCAATTCTGATGCTAGAAACGAATAACTGGAATGGCCTAGGGGAAAGGTACACAAAGCATTGTAATCGGGCGAGTTTCTACTTTCAGATGCAACAGGAATTTCTCGAGTTCGTCATTCCGTTCGCGAGATATGGCAGTTTGAAGTTAAGGAATGGTTGAGAAACCATCAAAATTTTCGCGAGTCTGATACTCGAAACCAATAACTACAATGGCCTAGGTGAAAAGTACACATACCATTGTAATCGGGCGAGTTTCTACTTTCAGATGCAACAGGAATTTCTCGAGTTCGTCAATCCGTTCGCGAGATATGGGAGTTTGAAGTTAAGGAACGGTTGAGAATCCATCAAAATTTTCCCGAGTCTGATACTCGAAACCAGTAACTACAATGGCCTAGGGGAAAAATACACATACCGTTGTAATCGGGAGAGTTTCTACTTTCAGATGCAACAGAAATTTTTCGGATTCGTCAATCCGTTCGCGAAATATCGGAGTTTGGACTTAAGAGATGGTTGAGAAACCATCAAAATTTTCGCAATTCTGATACTAGAAACCAATAACCGGAATTGCCTATAGGAAAAGTACACACACCATTGTAATCGGGCGAGTTTCTACTTTCAGATGCAACAGAAATTTTTCGAGTTCGTCAATCCGTTCTCGAGATATGGGAGTTTGAAGTTAAGGAATGGTTGAGAAACCATCAAAATTTTCGCAAGTCTGATGCTAGAAACGAATAACTGGAATGGCCTAGGGGAAAGGTACACATAGCATTGTAATCGGGCGAGTTTCTACTTTCAGATGCAACAGGAATTTCTCGAGTTCGTCAATCCGTTCGCGAGATATGGCAGTTTGAAGTTAAGGAATGGTTGAGAAACCATCAAAATTTTCGCAATTCTGATGCTAGAAACGAATAACTACAATGGCCTAGGGGAAAAATATACATACCGTTGTAATTGGGAGAGCTTCTACTTTCAGATGCAACAGAAATTTTTCGGATTCGTCACTCCGTTCGCGAAATATCGGTGTTTGGACTTAAGAGATGGTTGAGAAGCCATCAAAATTTTCGCAATTCTGATGCTAGAAACGAATAACTGGAATGGCCTAGGGCAAAAATACACGTACCGTTGTAATCGGGCGAGTTTCTGCTTTCAGATGCAATAGGAATTTCTCGAGTTCGTCAATCCGTTCGCAAGATATGGGAGTTTGAAGTTAAGGAATGTTTGAGAAACAATCAAAATTTTCGCAAGTCTGATACACGAAACCAATAACTACTATTGCCTAGGGCAAAAGTACACATACCGTTGTAATCGGGCGAGTTTCTACTTTCAGATGCAATAGGAACTTCTCGAGTTCGTCAATCCGTTCGCAAGATATGGGAGTTTGAAGTTAAGGAATGGTTGAGAAACAATCAAAATTTTCGCTGATTTGATACTCGAAACCAATAACTGGAATGGCCTAGGGGAAACGTACACATACCGTTGAAATCGGGCGAGTTTCTGCTTTCAGATGCAATAGGAATTTTTGGGGTAGGTCAGTCCGTTCGCGAGATATGGGAGTTTGAAATTAAGGAATGGTGGAGAAACCATCAAAATTTTCGCCGGTCTGATACTCGAAACCAATAACTGGAATGGCCTAGGGGAAAAGTACACATACCGTTATAATCGGGCGAGTTTCTACTTTCAGATGCAACAGGAATTTCTCGAGTTCGTCAATCCGTTCGCGAGATATGGGAGTTTGAAGTTAAGGAATGGTTGAGAAACAATCAAAAATTTCGCTGGTCTGATACTCAAAACCAATAACTGGAATAGCCTAGGGGAAAAGTACACACACCACTGTAATGGGGCGACTTTCTACTTTCAGATGCTACAGGAATGTCTCGAGTTCGTCAATCCGTTCGCGAGATATGGGAGTTTGAAGTTAAGGAATGGTTGAGAAACCATCAAAATTTTCGCCGGTCTGATACTCGAAACCAATAACTTCTATGGCCTAGGGGAAAAGTACACATACCATTGTAATCGGGCGAGTTTCTGCTTTCAGATGCAATAGGAATTTCTCGTGTTCGTCAATCCGTTCGCGAAATATGGGAGTTTGAAGTTAAGGAATGTTTGAGATACAATCAAAAATTTCGCTGGTCTGATACTCGAAACCAATAACTGGAATAGCCTAGGGGAAAAGTACACACACCATTGTAATGGGGCGAGTTTCTACTTCCAGATGCTACAGGAATGTCTCGAGTTCGTCAATCCGTTCGCGAGATATGGGAGTTTGAAGTTAAGGAATGGTTGAGAAACCATCAAAATTTTCGCCGGTCTGATACTCGAAACCAATAACTGGAATGGCCTAAGGCAAAAATACACACACCATTGTAATCGGGCGAGTTTCTACTTTCAGATGCAAATGGAATTTCTCGCGTTCGTCATTCCGTTCGCGAGATATGGGAGTTCGAAGTTAAGGAATGGTTGAGAAACCACCAAAATTTTCGCTGATTTGATACTCGAAACCAATAACTGGAATGGCCTAGGGGAAACGTACACAAACCGTTGAAATCGGGCGAGTTTCTGCTTTCAGATGCAATAGGGATTTCTGGAGTTCGTCATTCCGTAAGCGTGATATGGGAGTTTGAAGTTAAGGAATGGTTGAGAAACCATCAAAATTTTCGCATGTCTGATACTCGAAACCAATAACTACAATGGCATAGGGGAAAATACACATACCGTTGTAATCGGGCGAGTTTCTACTGTCAGATGCAACCGAAATTTCTCGAGCTCGTCAATCCGTTCGCGAGATATGGGAGTTTGAAGTTAAGGAACGCTTTAGAAACCGTCAAAATTTTCGCAAGTCTGATGCTCGAAACCAATAACTACTATGGCCCAGGGCAAAATTACACATACCGTTGTAATCGGGCGAGTTTCTGATTTCAGATGCAAAAGGAATTTATCGAGTTCGTCAATTCGTTCGCGAGATATGGGAGTTCGAAGGTAAGGAATGTTTGAGAAACCATCAAAATTTTCGCAAGCCTCATACCCGAAACCAATAACTACAAAGGCCGAGGGGAAAAATACACACACCGTTGTAATCGGGCGAGTTTCTACTTTCAGATGCAACAGGAATGTCTCGAGTTCGTCAATCCGTTCCCGAGATATGGGAGTTTGAAATTAAGGAATGGTTGAGAAACCATCAAAATTTTCGCCGGTCTGATACTCGAAACCAATAACTGGAATGGCTTAGGGGAAAAGTACACATACCGTTATAATCGGGCGAGTTTCTGCTTTCAGATGCAATAGGAATTTCTCGTGTTCGTCAATCCGTTCGCGAGATATTGGAGTTTGAAATTAAGGAATAATTGAGAGACCATCAAAATTTTCGCAAGTCTGATACTCGAAACCAATAACTACAATGGCCTAGGGGAAAAGTACACATACCATTGTAATCGGGCGAGTTTCTGATTTCAGATGCAAAAGGAATTTCTCGAGTTCGTCAATTCGTTCGCGAGATATGGGAGTTCGAAGGTAAGGAATGCTAGAGAAACCATCAAAATTTTCGCAAGCCTCATACCCGAAAGCAATAACTACAAAGGCCGAGGGGAAAAATACACACACCGTTGTAATCGGGCGAGTTTCTACTTTCAGATGCTACAGGAATGTCTCGAGTTCGTCAATCCGTTCGCGAGATATGGGAGTTTGAAATTAAGGAATGGTGGAGAAACCATCAAAATTTTCGCCGGTCTGATACTCGAAACCAATAACTGGAATGGCCTAGGGGAAAAGTACACATACCGTTATAATCGGGCGAGTTTCTACTTTCAGATGCAACAGGAATTTCTCGAGTTCGTCAATCCGTTCGCGAGATATGGGAGTTTGAAGTTAAGGAATGGTTGAGAAACAATCAAAAATTTCGCTGGTCTGATACTCAAAACCAATAACTGGAATAGCCTAGGGGAAAAGTACACACACCACTGTAATGGGGCGACTTTCTACTTTCAGATGCTACAGGAATGTCTCGAGTTCGTCAATCCGTTCGCGAGATATGGGAGTTTGAAGTTAAGGAATGGTTGAGAAACCATCAAAATTTTCGCCGGTCTGATACTCGAAACCAATAACTTCTATGGCCTAGGGGAAAAGTACACATACCATTGTAATCGGGCGAGTTTCTGCTTTCAGATGCAATAGGAATTTCTCGTGTTCGTCAATCCGTTCGCGAAATATGGGAGTTTGAAGTTAAGGAATGTTTGAGATACAATCAAAAATTTCGCTGGTCTGATACTCGAAACCAATAACTGGAATAGCCTAGGGGAAAAGTACACACACCATTGTAATGGGGCGAGTTTCTACTTCCAGATGCTACAGGAATGTCTCGAGTTCGTCAATCCGTTCGCGAGATATGGGAGTTTGAAATTAAGGAATGGTTGAGAAACCATCAAAATTTTCGCCGGTCTGATACTCGAAACCAATAACTGGAATGGCCTAGGGCAAAAATACACACACCATTGTAATCGGGCGAGTTTCTACTTTCAGATGCAAATGGAATTTCTCGCGTTCGTCATTCCGTTCGCGAGATATGGGAGTTCGAAGTTAAGGAATGGTTGAGAAACCACCAAAATTTTCGCTGATTTGATACTCGAAACCAATAACTGGAATGGCCTAGGGGAAACGTACACAAACCGTTGAAATCGGGCGAGTTTCTGCTTTCAGATGCAATAGGGATTTCTGGAGTTCGTCATTCCGTAAGCGTGATATGGGAGTTTGAAGTTAAGGAATGGTTGAGAAACCATCAAAATTTTCGCATGTCTGATACTCGAAACCAATAACTACAATGGCATAGGGGAAAATACACATACCGTTGTAATCGGGCGAGTTTCTACTGTCAGATGCAACCGAAATTTCTCGAGCTCGTCAAACCGTTCGCGAGATATGGGAGTTTGAAGTTAAGGAACGCTTTAGAAACCGTCAAAATTTTCGCAAGTCTGATGCTCGAAACCAATAACTACTATGGCCCAGGGCAAAATTACACATACCGTTGTAATCGGGCGAGTTTCTGATTTCAGATGCAACAGGAATGTCTCGAGTTCGTCAATTCGTTCGCGAGATATGGGAGTTCGAAGGTAAGGAATGTTTGAGAAACCATCAAAATTTTCGCAAGCCTCATACCCGAAACCAATAACTACAAAGGCCGAGGGGAAAAATACACACACCGTTGTAATCGGGCGAGTTTCTACTTTCAGATGCAACAGGAATTTCTCGAGTTCGTCAATCCGTTCGCGAGATATGGGAGTTTCAAGTTAAGGATTGGTTGAGAAACAATTAAAAATTTCGCTGGTCTGATACTCAAAACCAATAACTGGAATAGCCTAGGGGAAAAGTACACACACCATTGTAATGGGGCGAGTTTCTACTTTCAGATGCTACAGGAATGTCTCGAGTTCGTCAATCCGTTCGCGAGATATGGGAGTTTGAAATTAAGGAATAATTGAGAGACCATCAAAATTTTCGCAAGTCTGATACTCGAAACCAATAACTACTATGGCCTAGGGGAAAAGTACACATACCATTGTAATCGGGCGAGTTTCTGCTTTCAGATGCAATAGGAATTTCTCGTGTTCGTCAATCCGTTCGCGAGATATGGGAGTTTGAATTAAGGAATGGTTGAGAAACCATCAAAATTTTCGCATGTCTGATACTCGAAACCAATAACTACAATGGCATAGGGGAAAATACACATACCGTTGTAATCGGGCGAGTTTCTACTGTCAGATGCAACCGAAATTTCTCGAGCTCGTCAAACCGTTCGCGAGATATGGGAGTTTGAAGTTAAGGAACGCTTTAGAAACCGTCAAAATTTTCGCAAGTCTGATGCTCGAAACCAATAACTACTATGGCCCAGGGCAAAATTACACATACCGTTGTAATCGGGCGAGTTTCTGATTTCAGATGCAACAGGAATGTCTCGAGTTCGTCAATCCGTTCCCGAGATATGGGAGTTTGAAATTAAGGAATGGTTGAGAAACCATCAAAATTTTCGCCGGTCTGATACTCGAAACCAATAACTGGAATGGCTTAGGGAAAAGTACACATACCGTTATAATCGGACGAGTTTCTACTTTCAGATACAACAGGAATTTCTCGAGTTCGTCAATCCGTTCGCGAGATATGGGAGTTTCAAGTTAAGGAATGGTTGAGAAACAATTAAAAATTTCGCTGGTCTGATACTCAAAACCAATAACTGGAATAGCCTAGGGGAAAAGTACACACACCATTGTAATGGGGCGAGTTTCTACTTTCAGATGCTACAGGAATGTCTCGAGTTCGTCAATCCGTTCGCGAGATATGGGAGTTTGAAGTTAAGGAATGGTTGAGAAACCATCAAAATTTTCGCTGATCTGATACTCGAAACCAATAACTGGAATGGCCTAGGGGAAAAGTACACATACCCTTGAAATCGGGCGAGTTTCTGCTTTCAGATGCAATAGGAGTTTCTCGTGTTCGTCAATCCGTTCGCGAGATATGGGAGTTTGAATTAAGGAATGGTTGAGAAACCATCAAAATTTACGCGATCCTGATACCAGAAACCAATAACTACAAAGGCCTAGGGCAAAAATACACACACCGTTGTAATCGGGCGAGTTTCTACTTTCAGATGCAACAGGAATTTCTCGCGTTCGTCATTCCGTTCGCGAGATATGGGAGTTCGAAGTTAAGGAATGGTTGAGAAACCACCAAAATTTTCGCTGATTTGATACTCGAAACCAATTACTGGAATGGCTTAGGGGAAAAGTACACATACCGTTATAATCGGGCGAGTTTCTACTTTCAGATGCAACAGGAATTTCTCGAGTTCGTCAATCCGTTCGCGAGATATGGGAGTTTCAAGTTAAGGATTGGTTGAGAAACAATTAAAAATTTCGCTGGTCTGATACTCAAAACCAATAACTGGAATAGCCTAGGGGAAAAGTACACACACCATTGTAATGGGGCGAGTTTCTACTTTCAGATGCTACAGGAATGTCTCGAGTTCGTCAATCCGTTCGCGAGATATGGGAGTTTGAAATTAAGGAATAATTGAGAGACCATCAAAATTTTCGCAAGTCTGATACTCGAAACCAATAACTACTATGGCCTAGGGGAAAAGTACACATACCATTGTAATCGGGCGAGTTTCTGCTTTCAGATGCAATAGGAATTTCTCGTGTTCGTCAATCCGTTCGCGAGATATTGGAGTTTGAAGTTAAGGAATGGTTGAGAAACAATCAAAAATTTCGCTGGTCTGATACTCAAAACCAATAACTGGAATAGCCTAGGGGAAAAGTACACACACCATTGTAATGGGGCGAGTTTCTACTTTCAGATGCTACAGGAATGTCTCGAGTTCGTCAATCCGTTCGCGAGATATGGGAGTTTGAAATTAAGGAATAATTGAGAGACCATCAAAATTTTCGCAAGTCTGATACTCGAAACCAATAACTACAATGGCCTAGGGGAAAAGTACACATACCATTGTAATCGGGCGAGTTTCTGATTTCAGATGCAAAAGGAATTTCTCGAGTTCGTCAATTCGTTCGCGAGATATGAGAGTTCGAAGGTAAGGAATGGTAGAGAAACCATCAAAATTTTCGCAAGCCTCATACCCGAAAGCAATAACTACAAAGGCCGAGGGGAAAAATACACACACCGTTGTAATCGGGCGAGTTTCTACTTTCAGATGCTACAGGAATGTCTCGAGTTCGTCAATCCGTTCGCGAGATATGGGAGTTTGAAATTAAGGAATAATTGAGAGATCATCAAAATTTTCGCAAGTCTGATACTCGAAACCAATAACTACTATGGCCTAGGGGAAAAGTACACATACCATTGTAATCGGGCGAGTTTCTGCTTTCAGATGCAATAGGAATTTCTCGTGTTCGTCAATCCGTTCGCGAGATATTGGAGTTTGAAGTTAAGGAATGGTTGAGAAACAATCAAAAATTTCGCTGGTCTGATACTCAAAACCAATAACTGGAATAGCCTAGGGGAAAAGTACACACACGACTGTAATGGGGCGACTTTCTACTTTCAGATGCTACAGGAATGTCTCGAGTTCGTCAATCCGTTCGCGAGATATGGGAGTTTGAAGTTAAGGAATGGTTGAGAAACCATCAAAATTTTCGCCGGTCTGATACTCGAAACCAATAACTTCTATGGCCTAGGGGAAAAGTACACATACCATTGTAATCGGGCGAGTTTCTGCCTTCAGATGCAATTGGAATTTCTCGAGTTCGTCAATCCGTTCGCGAAATATGGGAGTTTGAAGTTAAGGAATGTTTGAGAAACAATCAAAAATTTCGCTGGTCTGATACTCGAAACCAATAACTGGAATAGCCTAGGGGAAAAGTACACACACCATTGTAATGGGGCGAGTTTCTACTTCCAGATGCTACAGGAATGTCTCGAGTTCGTCAATCCGTTCGCGAGATATGGGAGTTTGCAGTTAAGGAATGGTTGAGAAACTATCAAAATTTTCGCAAGTCTGATACTCGAAACCAATAACTACTATGACCTAGGGCAAAAATACACATACCGTTGTAATCGGGCGAGTTTCTGCTTTCAGATGCAACAGGAATTTCTCGAGTTCTTCAATCCGTTCGCGAGATATGGGAGTTTGCAGTTAAGGAATGGTTGAGAAACCTTCAAAATTTTCGCCAGTCTGATTCCCGAAACCAATAACTACAAAGGCCTAGGGCAAAAATGCACATACCGTTCTAATCGGTCGAGTTTCTGCTTTCAGATGCAATAGGAATTTCTCGAGTTCGTCAATCCGCAAGCGTCATATGGGAGTTTGAAGTTAAGGAATAGTTGAGAAACCATCAAAATTTTCGCACGTCTGATACTCGAAACCAATAACTGGAATGGCCTAGGGGAAAAGTACACAAACCATTGTAATGGGGCGAGTTTCTAACTTTCAGATTCAACAGGAATTTCTCGTGTTCTTCAATCCGTTCGCGAGATATGGGAGTTTGAAATTAAGGAATGGTTGAGAAACCATCAAAATTTTCGCAAGTCTGATACTCGAAACCAATAACTACAAAGCCCTAGAGGAAAAATACACATACCTTTGTAATCGGGCGAGTTTATACTTTCAGATGCAACAGGAATTTCTCGAGCTCGTCAATCCGTTCGCGAGATATGGGAGTTTGAAGTTAAGGAGTGGTTGAGAAACCATCAAAATTTTCGCAAGTCTGATACTCGAAACAAATAACTGGAACGGCCTAGGGGAAAAGTACAAACACCATTGTAATCGGGCAAGTTTCTACTTTCAAGTGCAACAGGAATTTCTCGAGTTCGTCAATCCGTTCGCGAGATATGGGAGTTTGAAGTTAAGGAATGCTTGAGAAACCATCAAAATTTTCGCAAGTCTGATACTCGAAACCAATAACTGGAACAGCCTAGGGGAAAAGTACACACACCATTGAAATGGGGCGCGTTTCTACTTTCTGATGCTACAGGAATATCTCGAGTTCGTCAATCCGTTCGCGAGATATGGGAGTTTGAAGTTAAGGAATGGTTGAGAAACCATCAAAATTTTCGCCGGTCTGATACTCGAAACCAATAACTACTATGGCCTAGGGGAAAAGTACACATACCATTGTAATCGGGCGAGTTTCTGCTTTCAGATGCAATAGGAATTTCTCGTGTTCGTCAATCCGTTCCTGAGATATGGGAGTTTGAAGTTAAGGAATGTTTGAGAAACAATCAAAAATTTCGCTGGTCTGATACTCGAAACCAATAACTGGAATAGCCTAGGGGAAAAGTACACACACCATTGTAATGGGGCGAGTTTCTACTTCCAGATGCAACAGGAATATCTCGAGTTTGTCAATCCGTTCGCGAGATATGGGAGTTTGAAGTTAATGAATGGTTGAGAGACCATCACCATTTTCGGAAGTCTGATACTCGAAACCAATAACTACTATGGCCTAGGGGAAAAATACACATACCGTTGTAATCGGGCGAGTTTATACTTTCAGATGCAACAGGAATTTCTCGAGCTCGTCAATCGTTCGCGAGATATGGGAGTTTGAAGTTGAGGAACGGTTGAGAAACCATCAAAATTTTCGCAAAACTGATACTCGAAACCAATAACTGGATTGGTCTAGGGGAAAAGTAGACACACCATTGAAATGGGGCGAGTTTCTACTTTCTGATGCAACAGGAATTCCTCGATATTGTCAATCCGTTCGCGAGATATGTGAGTTTGAAGTTAATGAATGGTTGAGAGACCATCACCATTTTCGGAAGTCTGATACTCGAAACCAATAACTACTATGGCCTAGGGGAAAAATACACATACCGTTGTAATCGGGCGAGTTTCTACTTTCAGATGCAACAGGAATTTCTCGAGCTCGTCAATCCGTTCGCGAGATATGGGAGTTTGAAGTTAAGGAATGGTTGAGAATCCATCAAAATTTTCGCAATTCTGATGCTAGAAACGAATAACTGGAATGACCTAGGGAAAAAGTACACACACCATTGTAATCGGTCGACTTTCTACTTTCAGATGCAATAGGAAATAATCGAGTTCGTCAATCCGTTCGAGAGATATGGGAGTTTGAAGTTAAGGAATGCTTGAGAAACCATCAAAATGTTCGCAAGTCTGATACTCGAAACCAATAACTACAAAGCCCTAGGGGAGAAATACACATACCTTTGTAATCGGGCCAGTTTCTACTTTCAAGTGCAACAGGAATTTCTCGAAATCGCCAATCCGTTCGCGAGATATGGGAGTTTGAAGTTAAGGAATGCTTGAGAAACCATCAAAATTTTCGCAAGTCTGATACTCGAAACCAATAACTACAAAGGCCTAGGGGAAAAATACACATATCTTTGTAATCGGGCGAGTTTCTACTTTCAGATGCTACAGGAATTTCTCGAGTTCGTCATTCCGTTCGCGAGATATGGGAGATTGAAGTTAAGGAATGGTTGAGAAACCATCAAAATTTTCGCAATTCTGATGCAAGAAACGAATAACTTGAATGACCTAGGGAAAAGGTACACACACCATTGTAATCGGCCGACTTTCTACTTTCAGATGCAACAGGAAATAATCGAGTTCGTCAATCCGTTCGCGAGATATGGGAGTTTGAAGTTAAGGAATGCTTGAGAAACCATCAAAATTTTCGCAAGTCTGATACTCGAACCAATAACTACAAAGCCCTAGAGGAAAAATTCACATACCTTTGTAATCGGGCGAGTTTATACTTTCAGATGCAACAGGAATTTCTCGAGCTCGTCAATCCGTTCGCGAGATATGGGAGTTTGAAGTTAAGGAGTGGTGGAGAAACCATCAAAATTTTCGCAAGTCTGATACTCGAAACAAATAACTGGAACGGCCTAGGGGAAAAGTACAAACACCATTGTCATCGGGCAAGTTTCTACTTTCAAGTGCAACAGGAATTTCTCGAGTTCGTCAATCCGTTCGCGAGATATGGTAGTTTGAAGTTAAGGAATGTTGAGAAACCATCCAAATTTTCGCATGTCTGATACTCGAAACCAATAACTACAAAGCCCTACGGGAGAAAGACACACACCATTGGAATGGGGCGAGTTTCTGCTTTCAGATGCAACAGGAATTTCTCGAGTTCGTCAATCCGTTCGCGACATATGGGAGTTTGAATTTAAGGAATGCTTGAGAAACCATCACAATTTTCGCAAGTCAGATACTCGAAACCAATAACTGGAATGACCTAGGGGAAAAGTACACACACCATTCTAATCGGTAGACTTTCTACTTTCAGATGCAACAGGAAATAATCGAGTTCGTCAATCCGTTCGCGAGATATGGGAGTTTGAAGTTAAGGATTGGTTGAGAAACCATCAAAATTTTCGCAAGTGTGATACTCGAACCCAATAAGTACTACGGCCCAGGGCAAAAATACACATACCGTTGTAATCGGACGAGTTTCTACTTTCAGATGCAACAGGAATTTCTCGAGCTCGTCAATCCGTTCGCGAGATATTGGAGTTTGAAGTTAAATAATGGTTGAGAAACCATCAAAATTTTCGCAATTCTGATGCTAGAATCGATTAACTGGAATGACCTAGGGGAAAAGTACACACACCATTGTAATCGGTAGACTTTCTACTTTCAGATGCAACAGAAAATAATCGAGTTCGTCAATCCGTTCGCGAGATATGGGAGTTTGAAGTTAAGGAATGCTTGAGAAACCATCAAAATTTTCGCAATTCTGAAACTCGAAACCAATAACTACAAAGCCCTAGGGGAAAAATACACACACCCTTGTAATCGGGCGAGTTTATACTTTTAGATGCAACAGGAATTTCTCGAGCTCGTCAATCCGTTCGCGAGATATGGGTGTTTGAAATTAAGGAACGGTTGAGAAACCATCAAAATTGTCGCAAGTCTGATACTCGAAACCAATAACTGGAATGGCCTAGGGGAAAAGTACACGCACCACTGTAATGGGGCGAGTTTCTACTTTCAGATGCAACAGGTATTCCTCGAGTTCGTCAAACCGTTCGCGAGATATGGGAGTTTGAAGTTAAGGAATGGTTGTGAGACCATGACAATTTTCGGAAGTCTGATACTCGAAACCAATAACTACAAAGACCTAGAGGAAAAATACACATACCTTTGTAATCGGGCGAGTTTATACTTTCAGATGCAACAGGAATTTCTCGAGCTCGTCAATCCGTTCGCGAGATATGGTAGTTTAAAGTTAAGGAATGGTTGAGAAACCATCAAAATTTTCGCAAGTCTGATACTCGAAACCAATAACTGGATTGGCCTAGGGGAAAATTACACACACCATTCTAATGGGGCGAGTTTCTACTTTCAGGTGCAACAGGAATTTCTCGAGCTCGTCAATCCGTTCGCGAGAAATCGGAGTTTAAAATTAAGGAATGGTTGAGAAACCATCAAAATTTTCGCAAGCCTGATACACGAAACCAATAACTACTATGGCCTAGGGCTAAAAAATACACATACCGTTGTAATCGGACGAGTTTCTACTTTCAGATGCAACAGGAATTTCTCGAGTTCGTCAAACCGTTCGCGAGATATGGGAATTTGAAGTTAAGGTATGGTTGTGAGACCATCACAATTTTCGGAAGTCTGATACTCGAAACCAATAACTACTATGGCCTAGGGGAAAAATACACATACCTTTGTAATCGGGCGAGTTTCTACTTTCAGATGCAACAGGAATTTCTCGAGTTCGTCAAACCGTTCGCGAGATATGGGAGTTTGATGTTAAGGAATGGTTGAGAAACCATCAAAATTGTCGCAAGTCTGATACTCGAAACCAATAACTGGAATGGCCTAGGGGAAAAGTACACACACCATTGTAATGGGGCGAGTTTCTACTTTCAGATGCAACAGGTATTCCTCGAGTTCGTCAAACCGTTCGCGAGATATGGGAATTTGAAGTTAAGGTATGGTTGTGAGACCATCACAATTTTCGGAAGTCTGATACTCGAAACCAATAACTACTATGGCCTAGGGGAAAAATACACATACCTTTGTAATCGGGCGAGTTTCTACTTTCAGATGCAACAGGAATTTCTCGAGTTCGTCAAACCGTTCGCGAGATATGGGAGTTTGATGTTAAGGAATGGTTGAGAAACCATCAAAATTTTCGCAATTCTGATGCTAGAAACGAATAACTGGAATGACCTAGGGAAAAAGTACACACACCATTGTAATCGGTCGACTTTCTACTTTCAGATGCAACAGGAAATAATCGAGTTCGTCAATCCGTTCGCGAGATATGGGAGTTTGAAGTTGAGGAATGGATGAGAAACCATCAAAATTTTCGCAATTCTGATGCTAGAAACGAATAACTGGAATGACCTAGGGAAAAAGTACACACACCATTGTAATCGGTCGACTTTCTACTTTCAGATGCAACAGGAAATAATCGAGTTCGTCAATCCGTTCGCGAGATATGGGAGTTTGAAGTTAAGAAATGCTTGAGAAACCATCAAAATTTTCGCAAGTCTGAAACTCGAAACCTATAACTACAAAGGCCTAGGGGAAAAATACACATACCTTTGTAATCGGGCGAGTTTCTCCTTTCAGATGCAAGAGGAATTTCTCGAGTTCGTCAATCCGTTCGCGAGATATGGGAGTTTGAAGTTAAGGAATGGTTGAGAAACCATCAAAATTTTCGCAATTCTGATGCTAGAAACGTATGACTGGAATGACCTAGGGGAAAAGTACACACACCATTGTAATCTGTAGAGTTTCTACTTTCAGATGCAACAGGAAATAATCGAGTTCGTCAATCCGTTCGCGAGATATGGGAGTTTGAAGTTAAGGAATGCTTGAGAAACCATCAAAATTTTCGCAAGTCTGAAACTCGAAACCTATAACTACAAAGGCCTAGGGGAAAAATACACATACCTTTGTAATCGGGCGAGTTTCTCCTTTCAGATGCAAGAGGAATTTCTCGAGTTCGTCAATCCGTTCGCGAGATATGGGAGTTTGAAGTTAAGGAATGGTTGAGAAACCATCAAAATTTTCGCAATTCTGATGCTAGAAACGTATGACTGGAATGACCTAGGGGAAAAGTACACACACCATTGTAATCTGTAGAGTTTCTACTTTCAGATGCAACAGGAAATAATCGAGTTCGTCAATCCGTTCGCGAGATATGGGAGTTTGAAGTTAAGGAATGCTTGAGAAACCATCAAAATTTTCGCAAGTCTGATACTCGAAACCAATAACTACAAAGCCCTAGGGGAAAAATACCCATACCTTTGTAATCGGGCGAGTTTCTACTTTCAGATGCAACAGGAATTTCTCGAGCTCGTCAATCCGTTCGCGAGATATTGGAGTTTGAAGTTAAGGAATGGTTGAGAAACCATCAAAATTTTCGCAATTCTGATGCTAGAATCGATTAACTGGAATGACCTAGGGGAAAAGTACACACACCATTGTAATCGGTAGACGTTCTACTTTCAGATGCAACAGGAAATAATCGAGTTCGTCAATCCGTTCGCGAGATATGGGAGTTTGAAGTTAAGGAATGCTTGAGAAACCATCAAAATTTTCGCAATTCTGAAACTCGAAACCAATAACTACAAAGCCCTAGGGGAAAAATACACATACCCTTGTAATCGGGCGAGTTTATACTTTTAGATGCAACAGGAATTTCTCGAGCTCGTCAATCCGTTCGCGAGATATGGGTGTTTGAAATTAAGGAACGGTTGAGAAACCATCAAAATTGTCGCAAGTCTGATACTCGAAACCAATAACTGGAATGGCCTAGGGGAAAAGTACACGCACCATTGTAATGGGGCGAGTTTCTACTTTCAGATGCAACAGGTATTCCTCGAGTTCGTCAAACCGTTCGCGAGATATGGGAGTTTGAAGTTAAGGAATGGTTGTGAGACCATGACAATTTTCGGAAGTCTGATACTCGAAACCAATAACTACAAAGACCTAGAGGAAAAAGACACATACCTTTGTAATCGGGCGAGTTTATACTTTCAGATGCAACAGGAATTTCTCGAGCTCGTCAATCCGTTCGCGAGATATGGGAGTTTGAAGTTAAGGAATGGTTGAGAGACCATCACAATTTTCGCAAGTCTGATACACGAAACCAATAACTACTATGGCCGAGGGCAAAAATACATATACCGTTGTAATCGGACGAGTTTCTGCTTTCAGATGCAACAGGAATTTCTCGAGTTCGTCAATTCGTTCGCTAGATATGGGAGTTTGAAATTAAGGAACGGTTGAGAAAACATCAAAATTTTCGCAAGTGTGATACTCGAAACCAATAACTGGTATGGCCTAGGGGAAACGTACACACACCATTGTAATGGGGCGAGTTTCTACTTTCAGATGCAACAGGAATTTCTCGAGTTCGTCAATCCGTTCGCGAGATATGGGAGTTTGAAGTTAGGGAATGGTTGAGAAACCATCAAAATTTTCGCAATTCTGATGCTAGAATCGGTTAACTGGAATGACCTAGGGGAGAAATACACATACCTGTGTAATCGGGCGAGTTTCTACTTTCAGATGCAACAGGAATTTCTCGAGCTCGTCAATCCGTTCGCGAGATATTGGAGTTGGAAGTTAAGGAATTGTTGAGAAACCATCAAAATTTTCGCAATTCTGATGCTAGAATCGATTATCTGGAATGACCTAGGGAAAAAGTACACACACCATTTTAATCGGTAGACTTTCTACTTTCAGATGCAACAGGAATTCCTCGAGTTCGTCAATCCGTTCGCGAGATATGGGAGTTTGAAGTTAAGGAATGGTTGTGAGACCATCACAGTTTTCGGAAGTCTGATACTCGAAACCAATAACTACTATGGCCTAGGGGAAAAGTACACACACCATTGTAATGGGGCGAGTTTCTACTTTCAGATGCAACAGGAATTCCTCGAGCTCGTCATTCCGTTCGCGAGATATTGGAGTTTGAAGTTAAGGAATGCTTGAGAAACCATCAAAATTTTCGCAAGTCTGAAACTCGATACCAATAACTACAAAGCCCTAGGGGAAAAATACACACACCCTTGTAATCGGGCGAATTTATACTTTCAGATGCAACAGGAATTTCTCGAGCTCGTCAATCCGTTCGCGAGATATGGGAGTTTGAAGTTAAGGAATGGTTGAGAAACCATCAAAATTTTCGCAATTCTGATGCTAGAATCGATTAACTGGAATGACCAAGGGGAAAAGTACACACACCATTTTAATCGGTAGACTTTCTACTTTCAGATGCAACAAGAATTCCTCGAGTTCGTCAATCCGTTCGCGAGATATGGGAGTTTGAAGTTAAGGAATGGTTGTGAGACCATCACAGTTTTCGGAAATCTGATACTCGAAACCAATAACTACTATGGCCTAGGGGAAAAGTACACACACCATTGTAATGGGGCGGGTTTCTACTTTCAGATGCAACAGGAATTTCTCGAGTTCGTCAAACCGTTCGCGGGATATGGGAGTTTGATGTTAAGGAATGGTTGTGAGACCATCACAATTTTCGGAAGTCTGATACTCGAAACCAATAACTACAAAGGCTTAGGGGAAAAATACACATACCGTTGTAATCGGGAGAGCTTCTTCTTCCAGATGCAACGGGAATTTCTCGTGTTCGTCAATCCGTTCGCGAGATATGGGAGTTTGATGTTAAGGAATGGTTGAGAAACCGTCACAATTTTCGCAAGTCTGATACTCGAAACCAATAACTACTATGGCCTAGGGCAAAAATACACATACCGTTGTAATCGGACGAGTTTCTGGTTTCAGATGCAACAGGAATTTCTCGAATTCGTCAATCCGTTCGCGAGGTATGGGAGTTTGAAATTAAGGAACGGTTGAGAAACAATCAAAATTTTCGCAAGTCTGATAATCGAAACCAATAACTACAAAGGCTTAGGGGAAAAATACACACACCGTTGTAATCGGGAGAGTTTCTTCTTCCAGATGCAACAGGAATTTCTCGTGTTCGTCAATCCGTTCGCGAGATACGGGAGTTTGAAGTTAAGGAATGGTTGAGAAACCGTCACAATTTTCGCAAGTCTGATACTCGAAACCAATAACTACTATGGCCCAGGGGAAAAATACACATACCTTTGTAATCGGGCGAGTTTCTACTTTCAGATGCAACAGGAATTTCTCGAGTTCGTTAATCCGTTCGCGAGATATGGGAGTTTCAAGTTGAGGAATTGTTGAGAAACCATCAAAATTTTCGCAATTCTGATGCTAGAAACGAATAACTGGAATGACATGGGGGAAAAGTACACACACCATTGTAATCGGTCGACTTTCTACTTTCATATGCAACAGGAAATAATAGAGTTCGTCAATCCGTTCGCGAGATATGGGAGTTTGAAGTTAAGGAATGCTTGAGAAACCATCAAAATTTTCGCAAGTCTGATACTCGAAACCAATAACTACAAAGGCCTAGGGGAAAAATACACATACCTTTGTAATCGGGCGAGTTTCTACTTTCAGATGCAACAGGAATTCCTCGAGCTCGTCAATGCGTTCGCGAGATATTGGAGTTTGAAGTTAAGGAATGCTTGGGAAACCATCAAAATTTTCGCAAGTCTGATACTCGAAACCAATAACTACAAAGCCCTAGGGGAAAAATTCACATACCTTTGTAATCGGGCGAGTTTATACGTTCAGATGCACCAGGAATTTCTCGAGCTCGTCAATGCGTTCGCGAGATATTGGAGTTTGAAGTTAAGGAATGCTTGGGAAACCATCAAAATTTTCGCAAGTCTGATACTCGAAACCAATAACTACAAAGGCCTAGGGGAAAAATACACATACCTTTGTAATCGGTAGACTTTCTACTTTCAGATGCAACAGGAATTCCTCGAGTTCGTCAATCCGTTCGCGAGATATGGGAGTTTGAAGTTGAGGAATTGTTGAGAAACCATCAAAATTTTCGCAATTCTGATGCTAGAAACGAATAACTGGAATGACATGGGGGAAAAGTACACACACCATTGTAATCGGTCGACTTTCTACTTTCAGATGCAACAGGAAATAATCGAGTTCGTCAATCCGTTCGCGAGATATGGGAGTTTGAAGTTAAGGAATGCTTGAGAAACCATCAAAATTTTCGCAAGTCTGAAACTCGAAACCAATAACTACAAAGCCCTAGGGGAAAAATACACATACCCTTGTAATCGGGCGAGTTTATACTCTTAGATGCAACAGGAATTTCTCGAACTCGTCAATCCGTTCGCGAGATATGGGTGTTCGAAATTAAGGAACGGTTGAGAAAACATCAAAATTTTCGCAAGTGTGATACTCGAAACCAATAACTGGAATGGCCTAGGGGAAAAGTACACACACCATTGTAATGGGGCGAGTGTCTACTTTCAGATGCAACAGGTATTCCTCGAGTTCGTCAAACCGTTCGCGAGATATGGGAGTTTGAAGTTAAGGAATGGTTGTGAGACCATCACAATTTTCGGAAGTGTGATACTCGAAACCAATAACTACAAAGCCCTAGAGGAAAAATACACATACCTTTGTAATCGGGCCAGTTTATACTTTCAGATGCAACAGGAATTTCTCGAGCTCGTCAATCCGTTCGCGAGATATGGTAGTTTAAAGTTAAGGAATGGTTGAGAAACCATCAAAATTTTCGCAAGTCTGATACTCGAAACCAATAACTGGATTGGCCTAGGGGAAAAATACACACACCATTCTAATGGGGCGAGTTTCTACTTTCACATGCAACAGGAATTTCTCGAGCTCGTCAATCCGTTCCCGAGAAATCGGAGTTTGAAGTTAAGGAATGGTTGAGAAACCATCAAAATTTTCGCAATTCTGATACACGAAACCAATTACTATGGCCTAGGGCAAAAATACACATACCGTTGTAATCGGACGAGTTTCTGGTTTCAGATGCAATAGGAATTTCTCGAGTTCGTCAATCCGTTCGCGAGATATGGGAGTTTGAAGTTGAGGAATGGTTGAGAAACCATCAAAATTTTCGCAATTCTGATGCTAGAAACGAATAACTGGAATGACATGGGGAAAAGTACACACACCATTGTAATCGGTCGACTTTCTACTTTCATATGCAACAGGAAATAATCGAGTTCGTCAATCCGTTCGCGAGATAAGGGAGTTTGAAGTTAAGGAATGCTTGAGAAACCATCAAAATTTTCGCAAGTCTGATACTCGAAACCAATAACTACAAAGGCCTAGGGGAAAAATACACATACCTTTGTAATCGGGCGAGTTTCTACGTTCAGATGCACCCGGAATTTCTCGAGTTCGTGAATCCGTTCGCGAGATATGGGAGTTTGAAGTTAAAGAATGCTTCAGAAACCATCAAAATTTTCGCAAGTCTGAAACTCGATACCAATAACTACAAAGGCTTAAAGGAAAAATGCACATACTGTTGTAATCGGGAGAGCTTCTTCTTCCAGATGCAACCGGAATTTCTAGTGTTCGTCAATCCATTCGCGAGATATGGGAGTTTGAAGATAAGGAATGCTTGAGAAACCATCAAAATTTTCGCAAGTCTGATACTCGAAACCAATAACTACTATGGCCTAGGGCAAAAATACACATACCGTTGTAATCGGACGAGTTTCTGGTTTCAGATGCAACAGGAATTTCTCGAATTCGTCAATCCGTTCGCGAGGTATGGGAGTTTGAAATTAAGGAACGGTTCAGAAACAATCAAAATTTTCGCAAGTCTGATAATCGAAACCAATAACTACAAAGGCTTAGGGGAAAAATACACACACCGTTGTAATCGGGAGAGTTTCTTCTTCCAGATGCAACAGGAATTTCTCGTGTTCGTCAAACCGTTCGCGAGATATGGGAGTTTGAAGTTAAGGAATAGTTGAGAAACCGTCACAATTTTCGCAAGTCTGATACTCGAAACCAATAACTACAAAGGCCTAGGGCAAAAAAACACATACCTTTGTAATCGGGCGAGTTTCTACTTTCAGATGCAACAGGAATTTCTCGAGCTCGTCAATCCGTTCGCGAGATATGGGAGTTTGAAGTTAAGGAATGGTTGAGAAACCATCAAAATTTTCGCAAGTCTGATACTCGGAACCAATAACTACTATACCCTAGGGCAAAAATGCCCATACCGTTGTAATCGGACGAGTTTCTGCTTTCAGATGCACCAGGAATTTCTCGAGTTCGTGAATCCGTTCGCGAGATATGGGAGTTTGAAGTTGAGGAATGGTTGAGAAACCATCAAAATTTTCGCAATTCTGATACACGAAACCAATTACTATGGCCTAGGGCAAAAATACACATACCGTTGTAATCGGACGAGTTTCTGGTTTCAGATGCAATAGGAATTTCTCGAGTTCGTCAATCCGTTCGCGAGATATGGGAGTTTGAAGTTGAGGAATGGTTGAGAAACCATCAAAATTTTCGCAATTCTGATGCTAGAAACGAATAACTGGAATGACATGGGGAAAAGTACACACACCATTGTAATCGGTCGACTTTCTACTTTCATATGCAACAGGAAATAATCGAGTTCGTCAATCCGTTCGCGAGATAAGGGAGTTTGAAGTTAAGGAATGCTTGAGAAACCATCAAAATTTTCGCAAGTCTGATACTCGAAACCAATAACTACAAAGGCCTAGGGGAAAAATACACATACCTTTGTAATCGGGCGAGTTTCTACGTTCAGATGCACCCGGAATTTCTCGAGTTCGTGAATCCGTTCGCGAGATATGGGAGTTTGAAGTTAAAGAATGCTTCAGAAACCATCAAAATTTTCGCAAGTCTGATACTCGAAACCAATAACTACAAAGCCCTAGGGGAAAAATACACATACCTTTGTAATCGGGCGAGTTTTTACTTTCAGATGCAACAGGAATTCCTCGAGCTCGTCAATCCGTTCGCGAGATATGGGAGTTTGAAGTTAAAGAATGCTTCAGAAACCATCAAAATTTTCGCAAGTCTGAAACTCGATACCAATAACTACAAAGGCTTAAAGGAAAAATGCACATACTGTTGTAATCGGGAGAGCTTCTTCTTCCAGATGCAACCGGAATTTCTAGTGTTCGTCAATCCGTTCGCGAGATATGGGAGTTTGAAGATAAGGAATGCTTGAGAAACCATCAAAATTTTCGCAAGTCTGATACTCGAAACCAATAACTACTATGGCCTAGGGCAAAAATACACATACCGTTGTAATCGGACGAGTTTCTGGTTTCAGATGCAACAGGAATTTCTCGAATTCGTCAATCCGTTCGCGAGGTATGGGAGTTTGAAATTAAGGAACGGTTGAGAAACAATCAAAATTTTCGCAAGTCTGATAATCGAAACCAATAACTACAAAGGCTTAGGGGAAAAATACACACACCGTTGTAATCGGGAGAGTTTCTTCTTCCAGATGCAACAGGAATTTCTCGTGTTCGTCAAACCGTTCGCGAGATATGGGAGTTTGAAGTTAAGGAATGGTTGAGAAACCGTCACAATTTTCGCAAGTCTGATACTCGAAACCAATAACTACAAAGGCCTAGGGCAAAAAAACACATACCTTTGTAATCGGGCGAGTTTCTACTTTCAGATGCAACAGGAATTTCTCGAGCTCGTCAATCCGTTCGCGAGATATGGGAGTTTGAAGTTAAGGAATGGTTGAGAAACCATCAAAATTTTCGCAAGTCTGATACTCGGAACCAATAACTACTATACCCTAGGGCAAAAATGCCCATACCGTTGTAATCGGACGAGTTTCTGCTTTCAGATGCACCAGGAATTTCTCGAGTTCGTGAATCCGTCCGCGAGATATGGGAGTTTGAAATTAAGGAACGGTTGCGAAACCATCAAAATTTTCGCAAGTCTGATTCTCGAAACCAATAACTGGAATGGCCTAGGGGAAAAGTACACACACCATTGTAATGGGGCGAGTTTCTACTTTCAGATGCAACAGGAATTTCTCGAGTTCGTCAATCCGTTCGCGAGATATGGGAGTTTGAAGTTAGGGAATGGTTGAGAAACCATCAAATTTTTCGCAATTCTGATGCTAGAATCGATTAACTGGAATGACCTAGGGGAAAAGTACACACACCATTGTAATCGGTAGACTTTCTACTTTCAGATGCAACAGGAAATAATCGAGTTCGTCAATCCGTTCGCGAGATATGGGAGTTTGAAGTTAAGGAATGCTTGAGAAACCATCAAAATTTTCGCAAGTCTGATACTCGAAACCAATAACTGGAACGGCCTGGAGGAAAAGTACACACACCATTGTAATCTGGCAAGTTTCTACTTTCAGAGGCGACAGGAACTTCTCGAGTTCGCCAATCCGTTCGCGAGGTATCGGAGTTTGAAGTTAAGGAATGGTTGAGAAACCATCAAAATTTTCGCAAGTGTGTTTCTCGAAACCAATAACTACTATGGCCTAGGGCAGAAATACACATACCGTTGTAATCGGACGAGCTTCTGGTTTCAGATGCAACAGGAATTTCTCGAGATCGACAATCCGTTCGCGAGATATGGGAGTTTGAAGTTAAGGAATGGTTGAGAAACCATCACAATTTTCGCAAGTCTGATACTCGAAACCAATAACTACTATTGCCTAAGGGAAAAATGCACACACCTTTGTAATCGGGCGAGTTTCTACTTTCAGATGCAACAGGAATTTCTCGAGTTCGTCAATCCGTTCGCGAGATATGGGAGTTTGAAGTTAGGGAATGGTTGAGAAACCATCAAAATTTTCGCAATTCTGATGCTAGAATCGATTAACTGGAATGACCTAGGGGAAAAGTACACACACCAGTGTAATCGGTAGACTTTCTACTTTCAGATGCAACAGGAAATAATCGAGTTCGTCAATCCGTTCGCGAGATATGGGAGTTTGAAGTTAAGGAATGGTTGTGAGACCATCACAGTTTTCGGAAGTCTGAAACTCGATACCAATAACTACAAAGCCCTAGGGGAAAAATACACACACCCTTGTAATCGGGCGAATTTATACTTTCAGATGCAACAGGAATTTCTCGAGCTCGTCAATCCGTTCGCGAGATATGGGAGTTTGAAGTTAAGGAATGGTTGAGAAACCATCAAAATTTTCGCAAGTCTGATACTCGAAACCAATAACTGGAACGGCCTAGGGGAAAAGTACACACACCATTGTAATCTGGCACGTCTCTACTTTCAGATGCGACAGGAATTTCTCGAGTTCGTCAATCCGTTCGCGAGATATGGGAGTTTGAAGTTAAGGAATGGTTGAGAAACCATCAAAATTTTCGCAATTCTGATGCTAGAATCGATTATCTGGAATGACCTAGGGGAAAAGTACACACACCATTTTAATCGGTAGACTTTCTACTTTCAGATGCAACAGGAATTCCTCGAGTTCGTCAATCCGTTCGCGAGATATGGGAGTTTGAAGTTAAGGAATGGTTGTGAGACCATCACAGTTTTCGGAAGTCTGATACTCGAAACCAATAACTACTATGGCCTAGGGGAAAAGTACACACACCATTGTAATGGGGCGAGTTTCTACTTTCAGATGCAACAGGAATTCCTCGAGCTCGTCAATCCGTTCGCGAGATATTGGAGTTTGAAGTTAAGGAATGCTTGAGAAACCATCAAAATTTTCGCAAGTCTGAAACTCGATACCAATAACTACAAAGCCCTAGGGGAAAAATACACACACCCTTGTAATCGGGCGAATTTATACTTTCAGATGCAACAGGAATTTCTCGAGCTCGTCAATCCGTTCGCGAGATATGGGAGTTTGAAGTTAAGGAATGGTTGAGAAACCATCAAAATTTTCGCAATTCTGATGCTAGAATCGATTAACTGGAATGACCAAGGGGAAAAGTACACACACCATTTTAATCGGTAGACTTTCTACTTTCAGATGCAACAGGAATTCCTCGAGTTCGTCAATCCGTTCGCGAGATATGGGAGTTTGAAGTTAAGGAATGGTTGAGAGACCATCACAATTTTCGCAAGTCTGACACACGAAACCAATAACTACTATGGCCGAAGGCAAAAATACACATACCGTTGTAATCGGACGAGTTTCTGCTTTCAGATGCAACAGGAATTTCTCGAGTTCGTCAATTCGTTCGCTAGATATGGGAGTTTGAAATTAAGGAACGGTTGAGAAAACATCAAAATTTTCGCAAGTGTGATACTCGAAACCAATAACTGGAATGGCCTAGGGGAAAAGTACACACAACCATTGTAATGGGGCGAGTTTCTGCTTTCAGATGCAACAGGAATTCCTCGAGTTCGTCAATCCGTTCGCGAGATATGGGAATTTGATGTTAAGGAATGGTCGTGAGACCATCACAATTTTCGGAAGTCTGATACTCGAAACCAATAACTACTATGGCCTAGGGGAAAAATACACATACCTTTGTAATCGGGCGAGTTTCTACTTTCAGATGCAACAGGAATTTTTCGAGTTCGTCAAACCGTTCGCGAGATATGGGAGTTTGATGTTAAGGAATGGTTGAGAAACCATCAAAATTTTCGCAATTCTGATGCTAGAAACGAATAACTGGAATGACCTAGGGAAAAAGTACACACACCATTGTAATCGGTCGACTTTCTACTTTCAGATGCAACAGGAAATAATCGAGTTCGTCAATCCGTTCGCGAGATATGGGAGTTTGAAGTTAAGGAATGCTTGAGAAACCATCAAAGTTTTCGCAAGTCTGATACTCGAAACCAATAACTACAAAGGCTTAGAGGAAAAATACACATACCGTTGTAATCGGGAGAGCTTCTTCTTCCAGATGCAACGGGAATTTCTCGTGTTCGTCAGTCCGTTCGCGAGATATGGGAGTTTGAAGTTAAGGAATGGTTGAGAAACCGTCACAATTTTCGCAAGTCTGATACTCGAAACCAATAACTACTATGGCCCAGGGGAAAAATACACATACCTTTGTAATCGGGCGAGTTTCTACTTTCAGATGCAACAGGAATTTCTCGAGTTCATAAATCCGTTCGCGAGATATGGGAGTTTGAAGATAAGGAATGGTTGAGAAACCGTCAAAATTTTCGCAAGTCTGATACTCGAAACCAATAACTGGAATGACCTAAGGGAAAAGTACACACACCATTGTAATCGGTCGACTTTCTACTTTCAGATGCAACAGGAAATAATCGAGTTCGTCAATCCGTTCGCGAGATATGGGAGTTCGAAGTTAAGGAATGCTTGAGAAACCATCAAAATTTTCGCAAGTCTGATACTCGAAACCAATAACTACTATGGCCTAGGGCAAAAATACACATACCGTTGTAATCGGATGAGTTTCTGGTTTCAGATGCAACAGGAATTTCTCGAATTCGTCAATCCGTTCGCGAGGTATGGGAGTTTGAAGTTAGGGAATGGTTGAGAAACCATCAAAATTTTCGCAATTCTGATGCTAGAATCGATTAACTGGAATGACCTAGGGGAAAAATACACATACCTTTGTGATCGGGCGAGTTTCTACTTTCAGATGCAACAGGAATTTCTCGAGCTCGTCAAACCGTTCGCGAGATATTGGAGTTTGAAGTTAAGGAATGCTTGAGAAACCATCAAAATTTTCGCAAGTCTGAAACTCGATACCAATAACTACAAAGCCCTAGGGGAAAAATACAAACACCCTTGTAATCGGGCGAATTTATACTTTCAGATGCAACAGGAATTTCTCGAGCTCGTCAATCCGTTCGCGAGATATGGGAGTTTGAAGTTAAGGAATGGTTGTGAGACCATCACAGTTTTCGGAAGTCTGAAACTCGATACCAATAACTACAAAGCCCTAGGGGAAAAATACACACACCCTTGTAATCGGGCGAATTTATACTTTCAGATGCAACAGGAATTTCTCGAGCTCGTCAATCCGTTCGCGAGATATGGGAGTTTGAAGTTAAGGAATGGTTGAGAAACCATCAAAATTTTCGCAAGTCTGATACTCGAAACCAATAACTGGAACGGCCTAGGGGAAAAGTACACACACCATTGTAATCTGGCACGTCTCTACTTTCAGATGCGACAGGAATTTCTCGAGTTCGTCAATCCGTTCGCGAGATATGGGAGTTTGAAGTTAAGGAATGGTTGAGAAACCATCAAAATTTTCGCAATTCTGATGCTAGAATCGATTATCTGGAATGACCTAGGGGAAAAGTACACACACCATTTTAATCGGTAGACTTTCTACTTTCAGATGCAACAGGAATTCCTCGAGTTCGTCAATCCGTTCGCGAGATATGGGAGTTTGAAGTTAAGGAATGGTTGTGAGACCATCACAGTTTTCGGAAGTCTGATACTCGAAACCAATAACTACAAAGGCCTAGGGCAAAAAAACACATACCTTTGTAATCGGACGAGTTTCTGCTTTCAGATGCACCAGGAATTTCCCGAGTTCGTGAATCCGTTCGCGAGATATGGGAGTTTGAAATTAAGGAACGGTTGAGAAACCATCAAAATTTTCGCAAGTCTGATTCTCGAAACCAATAACTGGAATGGCCTAGGGGAAAACTACACACACCATTGTAATGGGGCGAGTTTCTACTTTCAGATGCAACAGGAATTTCTCGAGTTCGTCAATCCGTTCGCGAGATATGGGAGTTTGAAGTTAGGGAATGGTTGAGAAACCATCAAATTTTTCGCAATTCTGATGCTAGAATCGATTAACTGGAATGACCTAGGGGAAAAGTACACACACCATTGTAATCGGTAGACTTTCTACTTTCAGATGCAACAGGAAATAATCGAGTTCGTCAATCCGTTCGCGAGATATGGGAGTTTGAATTTAAGGAATGCTTGAGAAACCATCAAAATTTTCGCGAGTCTGATACTCGAAACCAATAACTGGAACGGCCTGGAGGAAAAGTACACACACCATTGTAATCTGGCAAGTTTCTAATTTCAGAGGCGACAGGAACTTCTCGAGCTCGCCAATCCGTTCGCGAGGTATCGGAGTTTGAAGTTAAGGAATGGTTGAGAAACCACCAAAATTTTCGCAAGTGTGATTCTCGAAACCAATAACTGGAACGGCCTAGGGGAAAAGTACACACACCATTGTAATCTGGCACGTCTCTACTTTCAGATGCGACAGGAAATAATCGAGTTCGTCAATCCGTTCGCGAGATATGGGAGTTTGAAGTTAAGGAATGGTTGTGAGACCATCACAGTTTTCGGAAGTCTGAAACTCGATACCAATAACTACAAAGCCCTAGGGGAAAAATACACACACCCTTGTAATCGGGCGAATTTATACTTTCAGATGCAACAGGAATTTCTCGAGCTCGTCAATCCGTTCGCGAGATATGGGAGTTTGAAGTTAAGGAATGCTTGAGAAACCATCAAAATTTTCGCAAGTCTGATACTCGAAACCAATAACTGGAATGACCTAGGGGAAAAGTACACACACCAGTGTAATCGGTAGACTTTCTACTTTCAGATGCAACAGGAAATAATCGAGTTCGTCAATCCGTTCGCGAGATATGGGAGTTTGAAGTTAAGGAATGGTTGAGAACCATCACAATTTTCGCAAGTCTGATACTCGAAACCAATAACTACTATTGCCTAAGGGAAAAATGCACACACCTTTGTAATCGGGCGAGTTTCTACTTTCAGATGCAACAGGAATTCCTCGAGCTCGTCAATCCGTTCGCGAGATATTGGAGTTTGAAGTTAAGGAATGCTTGAGAAACCATCAAAATTTTCGCAAGTCTGATACTCGAAACCAATAACTGGAATGACCTAGGGGAAAAGTACACACACCAGTGTAATCGGTAGACTTTCTACTTTCAGATGCAACAGGAAATAATCGAGTTCGTCAATCCGTTCGCGAGATATGGGAGTTTGAAGTTAAGGAATGGTTGTGAGACCATCACAGTTTTCGGAAGTCTGAAACTCGATACCAATAACTACAAAGCCCTAGGGGAAAAATACACACACCCTTGTAATCGGGCGAATTTATACTTTCAGATGCAACAGGAATTTCTCGAGCTCGTCAATCCGTTCGCGAGATATGGGAGTTTGAAGTTAAGGAATGGTTGAGAAACCATCAAAATTTTCGCAAGTCTGATACTCGAAACCAATAACTGGAACGGCCTAGGGGAAAAGTACACACACCATTGTAATCTGGCACGTCTCTACTTTCAGATGCGACAGGAATTTCTCGAGTTCGTCAATCCGTTCGCGAGATATGGGAGTTTGAAGTTAAGGAATGGTTGAGAAACCATCAAAATTTTCGCAATTCTGATGCTAGAATCGATTATCTGGAATGACCTAGGGGAAAAGTACACACACCATTTTAATCGGTAGACTTTCTACTTTCAGATGCAACAGGAATTCCTCGAGTTCGTCAATCCGTTCGCGAGATATGGGAGTTTGAAGTTAAGGAATGGTTGTGAGACCATCACAGTTTTCGGAAGTCTGATACTCGAAACCAATAACTACAAAGGCCTAGGGCAAAAAAACACATACCTTTGTAATCGGGCGAGTTTCTACTTTCAGATGCAACAGGAATTTCTCGAGCTCGTCAATCCGTTCGCGAGATATGGGAGTTTGAAGTTAAGGAATGGTTGAGAAACCATCAAAATTTTCGCAAGTCTGATACTCGGAACCAATAACTACTATACCCTAGGGCAAAAATGCCCATACCGTTGTAATCGGACGAGTTTCTGCTTTCAGATGCACCAGGAATTTCCCGAGTTCGTGAATCCGTTCGCGAGATATGGGAGTTTGAAATTAAGGAACGGTTGAGAAACCATCAAAATTTTCGCAAGTCTGATTCTCGAAACCAATAACTGGAATGGCCTAGGGGAAAAGTACACACACCATTGTAATGGGGCGAGTTTCTACTTTCAGATGCAACAGGAATTTCTCGAGTTCGTCAATCCGTTCGCGAGATATGGGAGTTTGAAGTTAGGGAATGGTTGAGAAACCATCAAATTTTTCGCAATTCTGATGCTAGAATCGATTAACTGGAATGACCAAGGGGAAAAGTACACACACCATTTTAATCGGTAGACTTTCTACTTTCAGATGCAACAGGAATTCCTCGAGTTCGTCAATCCGTTCGCGAGATATGGGAGTTTGAAGTTAAGGAATGGTTGAGAAACCATCAAAATTTTCGCAATTCTGATGCTAGAATCGATTAACTGGAATGACCAAGGGGAAAAGTACACACACCATTTTAATCGGTAGACCTTCTACTTTCAGATGCAACAGGAATTCCTCGAGTTCGTCAATCCGTTCGCGAGATATGGGAGTTTGAAGTTAAGGAATGGTTGAGAGACCATCACAATTTTCGCAAGTCTGATACACGAAACCAATAACTACTATGGCCGAAGGCAAAAATACACATACCGTTGTAATCGGACGAGTTTCTGCTTTCAGATGCAACAGGAATTTCTCGAGTTCGTCAATTCGTTCGCTAGATATGGGAGTTTGAAATTAAGGAACGGTTGAGAAAACATCAAAATTTTCGCAAGTGTGATACTCGAAACCAATAACTGGAATGGCCTAGGGGAAAAGTACACACAACCATTGTAATGGGGCGAGTTTCTGCTTTCAGATGCAACAGGAATTCCTCGAGTTCGTCAATCCGTTCGCGAGATATGGGAATTTGATGTTAAGGAATGGTTGTGAGACCATCACAATTTTCGGAAGTCTGATACTCGAAACCAATAACTACTATGGCCTAGGGGAAAAATACACATACCTTTGTAATCGGGCGAGTTTCTACTTTCAGGTGCAACAGGAATTTTTCGAGTTCGTCAAACCGTTCGCGAGATATGGGAGTTTGATGTTAAGGAATGGTTGAGAAACCATCAAAATTTTCGCAATTCTGATGCTAGAAACGAATAACTGGAATGACCTAGGGAAAAAGTACACACACCATTGTAATCGGTCGACTTTCTACTTTCAGATGCAACAGGAAATAATCGAGTTCGTCAATCCGTTCGCGAGATATGGGAGTTTGAAGTTAAGGAATGCTTGAGAAACCATCAAAGTTTTCGCAAGTCTGATACTCGAAACCAATAACTACAAAGGCTTAGAGGAAAAATACACATACCGTTGTAATCGGGAGAGCTTCTTCTTCCAGATGCAACGGGAATTTCTCGTGTTCGTCAATCCGTTCGCGAGATATGGGAGTTTGAAGTTAAGGAATGGTTGAGAAACCGTCACAATTTTCGCAAGTCTGATACTCGAAACCAATAACTACTATGGCCCAGGGGAAAAATACACATACCTTTGTAATCGGGCGAGTTTCTACTTTCAGATGCAACAGGAATTTCTCGAGTTCATAAATCCGTTCGCGAGATATGGGAGTTTGAAGATAAGGAATGGTTGAGAAACCGTCAAAATTTTCGCAAGTCTGATACTCGAAACCAATAACTGGAATGACCTAAGGGAAAAGTACACACACCATTGTAATCGGTCGACTTTCTACTTTCAGATGCAACAGGAAATAATCGAGTTCGTCAATCCGTTCGCGAGATATGGGAGTTCGAAGTTAAGGAATGCTTGAGAAACCATCAAAATTTTCGCAAGTCTGATACTCGAAACCAATAACTACTATGGCCTAGGGCAAAAATACACATACCGTTGTAATCGGATGAGTTTCTGGTTTCAGATGCAACAGGAACTTCTCGAATTCGTCAATCCGTTCGCGAGGTATGGGAGTTTGAAATTAAGGAACGGTTGAGAAACAATCAAAATTTTCGCAAGTCTGATAATCGAAACCAATAACTACAAAGGCTTAGGGGAAAAATACACACACCGTTGTAATCGGGAGAGTTTCTTCTTCCAGAAGCAACAGGAATTTCTCGTGTTCGTCAATCCGTTCGCGAGATATGGGAGTTTGAAGTTAAGGAATGGTTGAGAAACCGTCACAATTTTCGCAAGTCTGATACTCGAAACCAATAACTACAAAGGCCTAGGGGAAAAATACACATACCTTTGTAATCGGGCGAGTTTCTACTTTCAGATGCAACAGGAATTCCTCGAGCTCGTCAATGCGTTCGCGAGATATTGGAGTTTGAAGTTAAGGAATGCTTGGGAAACCATCAAAATTTTCGCAAGTCTGATACTCGAAACCAATAACTACAAAGCCCTAGGGGAAAAATTCACATACCTTTGTAATCGGGCGAGTTTATACGTTCAGATGCACCAGGAATTTCTCGAGCTCGTCAATCCGTTCGCGAGATATGGGTGTTTGAAATTAAGGAACGGTTGAGAAACCATCAAAATTTTCGCATGTCTGATACTCGAAACCAATAACGGGAATGACCTAGGGGAAAAGTACACTAACCATTCTAATCGGTTGACTTTCTACTTTCAGATGCAACAGGAAATAATCGAGATCGTCAATCCGTTCGCGAGATATGGGAGTTTGAAGTTAAGGATTGGTTGAGAAACCATCAAAATTTTCGCAAGTCTGATACTCGAAACCAATAACTACTACGGCCCAGGGCAAAAATACACATACCGTTGTAATCGGACGAGTTTCTGGTTTCAGATGCAATAGGAATTTCTCGAGTTCGTCAATCCGTTCGCGAGATATGGGAGTTTGAAGTTAAGGAATGGTTGAGAAACCATCAAAATTTTCGCAATTCTGATGCTAGAAACGAATAACTGGAATGACCTAGGGGAAAAGTACACACACCATTGTAATCTGTAGAGCTTCTACTTTCAGATGCAACTGGAAATAATCGAGTTCGTCAATCCGTTCGCGAGATATGGGAGTTTGAAGTTAAGGAATGGTTGAGAAACCGTCACAATTTTCGCAAGTCTGATACTCGAAACCAATAACTACTATGGCCCAGGGGAAAAATACACATACCTTTGTAATCGGGCGAGTTTCTACTTTCAGATGCAACATGAATTTCTCGAGTTCGTCAATCCGTTCGCGAGATATGGGAGTTTGAAGTTAAGGAATGCTTGAGAAACCATCAAAATTTTCGCAAGTCTGATACTCGAAACCAATAACTACAAAGGCCTAGGGGAAAAATACACATACCTTTGTAATCGGGCGAGTTTCTACTTTCAGATGCAACAGGAATTCCTCGAGCTCGTCAATGCGTTCGCGAGATATTGGAGTTTGAAGTTAAGGAATGCTTGGGAAACCATCAAAATTTTCGCAAGTCTGATACTCGAAACCAATAACTACAAAGCCCTAGGGGAAAAATTCACATACCTTTGTAATCGGGCGAGTTTATACGTTCAGATGCACCAGGAATTTCTCGAGCTCGTCAATCCGTTCGCGAGATATGGGTGTTTGAAATTAAGGAACGGTTGAGAAACCATCAAAATTTTCGCATGTCTGATACTCGAAACCAATAACGGGAATGACCTAGGGGAAAAGTACACTAACCATTCTAATCGGTTGACTTTCTACTTTCAGATGCAACAGGAAATAATCGAGATCGTCAATCCGTTCGCGAGATATGGGAGTTTGAAGTTAAGGATTGGTTGAGAAACCATCAAAATTTTCGCAAGTCTGATACTCGAAACCAATAACTACTACGGCCCAGGGCAAAAATACACATACCGTTGTAATCGGACGAGTTTCTGGTTTCAGATGCAATAGGAATTTCTCGAGTTCGTCAATCCGTTCGCGAGATATGGGAGTTTGAAGTTAAGGAATGGTTGAGAAACCATCAAAATTTTCGCAAGTCTGATACTCGAAACCAATAACTGGAACGGCCTAGGGGAAAAGTACACACACCATTGTAATCTGGCACGTCTCTACTTTCAGATGCGACAGGAATTTCTCGAGTTCGTCAATCCGTTCGCGAGATATGGGAGTTTGAAGTTAAGGAATGGTTGAGAAACCATCAAAATTTTCGCAATTCTGATGCTAGAATCGATTATCTGGAATGACCTAGGGGAAAAGTACACACACCATTTTAATCGGTAGACTTTCTACTTTCAGATGCAACAGGAATTCCTCGAGATCGTCAATCCGTTCGCGAGATATGGGAGTTTGAAGTTAAGGATTGGTTGAGAAACCATCAAAATTTTCGCAAGTCTGATACTCGAAACCAATAACTACTACGGCCCAGGGCAAAAAAACACATACCTTTGTAATCGGGCGAGTTTCTACTTTCAGATGCAACAGGAATTTCTCGAGCTCGTCAATCCGTTCGCGAGATATGGGAGTTTGAAGTTAAGGAATGGTTGAGAAACCATCAAAATTTTCGCAAGTCTGATACTCGGAACCAATAACTACTATACCCTAGGGCAAAAATGCCCATACCGTTGTAATCGGACGAGTTTCTGCTTTCAGATGCACCAGGAATTTCCCGAGTTCGTGAATCCGTTCGCGAGATATGGGAGTTTGAAATTAAGGAACGGTTGAGAAACCATCAAAATTTTCGCAAGTCTGATTCTCGAAACCAATAACTGGAATGGCCTAGGGGAAAAGTACACACACCATTGTAATGGGGCGAGTTTCTACTTTCAGATGCAACAGGAATTTCTCGAGTTCGTCAATCCGTTCGCGAGATATGGGAGTTTGAAGTTAGGGAATGGTTGAGAAACCATCAAATTTTTCGCAATTCTGATGCTAGAATCGATTAACTGGAATGACCAAGGGGAAAAGTACACACACCATTTTAATCGGTAGACTTTCTACTTTCAGATGCAACAGGAATTCCTCGAGTTCGTCAATCCGTTCGCGAGATATGGGAGTTTGAAGTTAAGGAATGGTTGAGAAACCATCAAAATTTTCGCAATTCTGATGCTAGAATCGATTAACTGGAATGACCAAGGGGAAAAGTACACACACCATTTTAATCGGTAGACTTTCTACTTTCAGATGCAACAGGAATTCCTCGAGTTCGTCAATCCGTTCGCGAGATATGGGAGTTTGAAGTTAAGGAATGGTTGAGAGACCATCACAATTTTCGCAAGTCTGATACACGAAACCAATAACTACTATGGCCGAAGGCAAAAATACACATACCGTTGTAATCGGACGAGTTTCTGCTTTCAGATGCAACAGGAATTTCTCGAGTTCGTCAATTCGTTCGCTAGATATGGGAGTTTGAAGTTAAGGAACGGTTGAGAAAACATCAAAATTTTCGCAAGTGTGATACTCGAAACCAATAACTGGAATGGCCTAGGGGAAAAGTACACACAACCATTGTAATGGGGCGAGTTTCTGCTTTCAGATGCAACAGGAATTCCTCGAGTTCGTCAATCCGTTCGCGAGATATGGGAATTTGATGTTAAGGAATGGTTGTGAGACCATCACAATTTTCGGAAGTCTGATACTCGAAACCAATAACTACTATGGCCTAGGGGAAAAATACACATACCTTTGTAATCGGGCGAGTTTCTACTTTCAGGTGCAACAGGAATTTTTCGAGTTCGTCAAACCGTTCGCGAGATATGGGAGTTTGATGTTAAGGAATGGTTGAGAAACCATCAAAATTTTCGCAATTCTGATGCTAGAAACGAATAACTGGAATGACCTAGGGAAAAAGTACACACACCATTGTAATCGGTCGACTTTCTACTTTCAGATGCAACAGGAAATAATCGAGTTCGTCAATCCGTTCGCGAGATATGGGAGTTTGAAGTTAAGGAATGCTTGAGAAACCATCAAAGTTTTCGCAAGTCTGATACTCGAAACCAATAACTACAAAGGCTTAGAGGAAAAATACACATACCGTTGTAATCGGGAGAGCTTCTTCTTCCAGATGCAACGGGAATTTCTCGTGTTCGTCAATCCGTTCGCGAGATATGGGAGTTTGAAGTTAAGGAATGGTTGAGAAACCGTAACAATTTTCGCAAGTCTGATACTCGAAACCAATAACTACTATGGCCCAGGGGAAAAATACACATACCTTTGTAATCGGGCGAGTTTCTACTTTCAGATGCAACAGGAATTCCTCGAGCTCGTCAATGCGTTCGCGAGATATTGGAGTTTGAAGTTAAGGAATGCTTGGGAAACCATCAAAATTTTCGCAAGTCTGATACTCGAAACCAATAACTACAAAGCCCTAGGGGAAAAATTCACATACCTTTGTAATCGGGCGAGTTTATACGTTCAGATGCACCAGGAATTTCTCGAGCTCGTCAATCCGTTCGCGAGATATGGGAGTTTGAAGTTAAGGAATGGTTGAGAAACCGTCACAATTTTCGCAAGTCTGATACTCGAAACCAATAACTACTATGGCCCAGGGGAAAAATACACATACCTTTGTAATCGGGCGAGTTTCTACTTTCAGATGCAACATGAATTTCTCGAGTTCGTCAATCCGTTCGCGAGATATTGGAGTTTGAAGTTAAGGAATGCTTGGGAAACCATCAAAATTTTCGCAAGTCTGATACTCGAAACCAATAACTACAAAGCCCTAGGGGAAAAATTCACATACCTTTGTAATCGGGCGAGTTTATACGTTCAGATGCAACAGGAATTCCTCGAGTTCGTCAATCCGTTCGCGAGATATGGGAGTTTGAAGTTAAGGAATGGTTGAGAAACCATCAAAATTTTCGCAATTCTGATGCTAGAATCGATTAACTGGAATGACCAAGGGGAAAAGTACACACACCATTTTAATCGGTAGACTTTCTACTTTCAGATGCAACAGGAATTCCTCGAGTTCGTCAATCCGTTCGCGAGATATGGGAGTTTGAAGTTAAGGAATGGTTGAGAGACCATCACAATTTTCGCAAGTCTGATACACGAAACCAATAACTACTATGGCCGAAGGCAAAAATACACATACCGTTGTAATCGGACGAGTTTCTGCTTTCAGATGCAACAGGAATTTCTCGAGTTCGTCAATTCGTTCGCTAGATATGGGAGTTTGAAGTTAAGGAACGGTTGAGAAAACATCAAAATTTTCGCAAGTGTGATACTCGAAACCAATAACTGGAATGGCCTAGGGGAAAAGTACACACAACCATTGTAATGGGGCGAGTTTCTGCTTTCAGATGCAACAGGAATTCCTCGAGTTCGTCAATCCGTTCGCGAGATATGGGAATTTGATGTTAAGGAATGGTTGTGAGACCATCACAATTTTCGGAAGTCTGATACTCGAAACCAATAACTACTATGGCCTAGGGGAAAAATACACATACCTTTGTAATCGGGCGAGTTTCTACTTTCAGGTGCAACAGGAATTTTTCGAGTTCGTCAAACCGTTCGCGAGATATGGGAGTTTGATGTTAAGGAATGGTTGAGAAACCATCAAAATTTTCGCAATTCTGATGCTAGAAACGAATAACTGGAATGACCTAGGGAAAAAGTACACACACCATTGTAATCGGTCGACTTTCTACTTTCAGATGCAACAGGAAATAATCGAGTTCGTCAATCCGTTCGCGAGATATGGGAGTTTGAAGTTAAGGAATGCTTGAGAAACCATCAAAGTTTTCGCAAGTCTGATACTCGAAACCAATAACTACAAAGGCTTAGAGGAAAAATACACATACCGTTGTAATCGGGAGAGCTTCTTCTTCCAGATGCAACGGGAATTTCTCGTGTTCGTCAATCCGTTCGCGAGATATGGGAGTTTGAAGTTAAGGAATGGTTGAGAAACCGTCACAATTTTCGCAAGTCTGATACTCGAAACCAATAACTACTATGGCCCAGGGGAAAAATACACATACCTTTGTAATCGGGCGAGTTTCTACTTTCAGATGCAACAGGAATTTCTCGAGTTCATAAATCCGTTCGCGAGATATGGGAGTTTGAAGATAAGGAATGGTTGAGAAACCGTCAAAATTTTCGCAAGTCTGATACTCGAAACCAATAACTGGAATGACCTAAGGGAAAAGTACACACACCATTGTAATCGGTCGACTTTCTACTTTCAGATGCAACAGGAAATAATCGAGTTCGTCAATCCGTTCGCGAGATATGGGAGTTCGAAGTTAAGGAATGCTTGAGAAACCATCAAAATTTTCGCAAGTCTGATACTCGAAACCAATAACTACTATGGCCTAGGGCAAAAATACACATACCGTTGTAATCGGATGAGTTTCTGGTTTCAGATGCAACAGGAATTTCTCGAATTCGTCAATCCGTTCGCGAGGTATGGGAGTTTGAAATTAAGGAACGGTTGAGAAACAATCAAAATTTTCGCAAGTCTGATAATCGAAACCAATAACTACAAAGGCTTAGGGGAAAAATACACACACCGTTGTAATCGGGAGAGTTTCTTCTTCCAGAAGCAACAGGAATTTCTCGTGTTCGTCAATCCGTTCGCGAGATATGGGAGTTTGAAGTTAAGGAATGGTTGAGAAACCGTCACAATTTTCGCAAGTCTGATACTCGAAACCAATAACTACTATGGCCCAGGGGAAAAATACACATACCTTTGTAATCGGGCGAGTTTCTACTTTCAGATGCAACATGAATTTCTCGAGTTCGTCAATCCGTTCGCGAGATATGGGAGTTTGAAGTTAAGGAATGCTTGAGAAACCATCAAAATTTTCGCAAGTCTGATACTCGAAACCAATAACTACAAAGGCCTAGGGGAAAAATACACATACCTTTGTAATCGGGCGAGTTTCTACTTTCAGATGCAACAGGAATTCCTCGAGCTCGTCAATGCGTTCGCGAGATATTGGAGTTTGAAGTTAAGGAATGCTTGGGAAACCATCAAAATTTTCGCAAGTCTGATACTCGAAACCAATAACTACAAAGCCCTAGGGGAAAAATTCACATACCTTTGTAATCGGGCGAGTTTATACGTTCAGATGCACCAGGAATTTCTCGAGCTCGTCAATCCGTTCGCGAGATATGGGTGTTTGAAATTAAGGAACGGTTGAGAAACCATCAAAATTTTCGCATGTCTGATACTCGAAACCAATAACGGGAATGACCTAGGGGAAAAGTACACTAACCATTCTAATCGGTTGACTTTCTACTTTCAGATGCAACAGGAAATAATCGAGATCGTCAATCCGTTCGCGAGATATGGGAGTTTGAAGTTAAGGATTGGTTGAGAAACCATCAAAATTTTCGCAAGTCTGATACTCGAAACCAATAACTACTACGGCCCAGGGCAAAAATACACATACCGTTGTAATCGGACGAGTTTCTGGTTTCAGATGCAATAGGAATTTCTCGAGTTCGTCAATCCGTTCGCGAGATATGGGAGTTTGAAGTTAAGGAATGGTTGAGAAACCATCAAAATTTTCGCAATTCTGATGCTAGAAACGAATAACTGGAATGACCTAGGGGAAAAGTACACACACCATTGTAATCTGTAGAGCTTCTACTTTCAGATGCAACTGGAAATAATCGAGTTCGTCAATCCGTTCGCGAGATATGGGAGTTTGAAGTTAAGGAATGGTTGAGAAACCGTCACAATTTTCGCAAGTCTGATACTCGAAACCAATAACTACTATGGCCCAGGGGAAAAATACACATACCTTTGTAATCGGGCGAGTTTCTACTTTCAGATGCAACATGAATTTCTCGAGTTCGTCAATCCGTTCGCGAGATATGGGAGTTTGAAGTTAAGGAATGCTTGAGAAACCATCAAAATTTTCGCAAGTCTGATACTCGAAACCAATAACTACAAAGGCCTAGGGGAAAAATACACATACCTTTGTAATCGGGCGAGTTTCTACTTTCAGATGCAACAGGAATTCCTCGAGCTCGTCAATGCGTTCGCGAGATATTGGAGTTTGAAGTTAAGGAATGCTTGGGAAACCATCAAAATTTTCGCAAGTCTGATACTCGAAACCAATAACTACAAAGCCCTAGGGGAAAAATTCACATACCTTTGTAATCGGGCGAGTTTATACGTTCAGATGCACCAGGAATTTCTCGAGCTCGTCAATCCGTTCGCGAGATATGGGTGTTTGAAATTAAGGAACGGTTGAGAAACCATCAAAATTTTCGCATGTCTGATACTCGAAACCAATAACGGGAATGACCTAGGGGAAAAGTACACTAACCATTCTAATCGGTTGACTTTCTACTTTCAGATGCAACAGGAAATAATCGAGATCGTCAATCCGTTCGCGAGATATGGGAGTTTGAAGTTAAGGATTGGTTGAGAAACCATCAAAATGTTCGCAAGTCTGATACTCGAAACCAATAACTACTACGGCCCAGGGCAAAAATACACATACCGTTGTAATCGGACGAGTTTCTGGTTTCAGATGCAATAGGAATTTCTCGAGTTCGTCAATCCGTTCGCGAGATATGGGAGTTTGAAGTTAAGGAATGGTTGAGAAACCATCAAAATTTTCGCAATTCTGATGCTAGAAACGAATAACTGGAATGACCTAGGGGAAAAGTACACACACCATTGTAATCTGTAGAGCTTCTACTTTCAGATGCAACTGGAAATAATCGAGTTCGTCAATCCGTTCGCGAGATATGGGAGTTTGAAGTTAAGGAATGCTTGAGAAACCGTCACAATTTTCGCAAGTCTGATACTCGAAACCAATAACTACTATGGCCCAGAGGAAAAATACACATACCTTTGTAATCGGGCGAGTTTCTACTTTCAGATGCAACAGGAATTTCTCGAGTTCATAAATCCGTTCGCGAGATTTGGGAGTTTGATGTTAAGGAATGGTTGAGAAACCATCAAAATTTTCGCAATTCTGATGCTAGAAACGAATAACTGGAATGACATAGGGAAAAAGTACACACACCATTGTAATCGGTCGACTTTCTACTTTCAGATGCAACAGGAAATAATCGAGTTCGTCAATCCGTTCGCGAGATATGGGAGTTTGAAGTTAAGGAATGGTTGAGAAACCGTCACAATTTTCGCAAGTCTGATACTCGAAACCAATAACTACTATGGCCCAGGGGAAAAATACACATACCTTTGTAATCGGGCGAGTTTCTACTTTCAGATGCAACAGGAATTTCTCGAGTTCATAAATCCGTTCGCGAGATATGGGAGTTTGAAGATAAGGAATGGTTGAGAAACCGTCAAAATTTTCGCAAGTCTGATACTCGAAACCAATAACTGGAATGACCTAAGGGAAAAGTACACACACCATTGTAATCGGTCGACTTTCTACTTTCAGATGCAACAGGAAATAATCGAGTTCGTCAATCCGTTCGCGAGATATGGGAGTTCGAAGTTAAGGAATGCTTGAGAAACTATCAAAATTTTCGCAAGTCTGATACTCGAAACCAATAACTACTATGGCCTAGGGCAAAAATACACATACCGTTGTAATCGGATGAGTTTCTGGTTTCAGATGCAACAGGAATTTCTCGAATTCGTCAATCCGTTCGCGAGGTATGGGAGTGTGAAATTAAGGAACGGTTGAGAAACAATCAAAATTTTCGCAAGTCTGATAATCGAAACCAATAACTACAAAGGCTTAGGGGAAAAATACACACACCGTTGTAATCGGGAGAGTTTCTTCTTCCAGAAGCAACAGGAATTTCTCGTGTTCGTCAATCCGTTCGCGAGATATGGGAGTTTGAAGTTAAGGAATGGTTGAGAAACCGTCACAATTTTCGCAAGTCTGATACTCGAAACCAATAACTACTATGGCCCAGGGGAAAAATACACATACCTTTGTAATCGGGCGAGTTTCTACTTTCAGATGCAACAGGAATTTCTCGAGTTCGTCAATCCGTTCGCGAGATATGGAGTTTGAAGTTGAGGAATTGTTGAGAAACCATCAAAATTTTCGCAATTCTGATGCTAGAAACGAATAACTGGAATGACATGGGGGAAAAGTACACACACCATTGTAATCGGTCGACTTTCTACTTTCAGATGCAACAGGAAATAATCGAGTTCGTCAATCCGTTCGCGATATATGGGAGTTTGAAGTTAAGGAATGCTTGAGAAACCATCAAAATTTTCGCAAGTCTGAAACTCGAAATCAATAACTACAAAGCCCTAGGGGAAAAATACACATACCCTTGTAATCGGGCGAGTTTATACTCTTAGATGCAACAGGAATTTCTCGAGCTCGTCAATCCGTTCGCGAGATATGGGTGTTCGGAATTAAGGAACGGTTGAGAAAACATCAAAATTTTCGCAAGTGTGATACTCGAAACCAATAACTGGAATGGCCTAGGGGAAAAGTACACACACCATTGTAATGGGGCGATTGTCTACTTTCAGATGCAACAGGTATTCCTCGAGTTCGTCAAACCGTTCGCGAGATATGGGAGTTTGAAGTTAAGGAATGGTTGTGAGACCATCACAATTTTCGCAAGTCTGATACTCGAAACCAATAACTACAAAGCCCTAGGGGAAAGATACACATACCTTTGTAATCGGGCGAGTTTATACTTTCAGATGCAACAGGAATTTCTCGAGCTCGTCAATCCGTTCGCGAGATATGGTAGTTTAAAGTTAAGGAATGGTTGCGCAACCATCAAAATTTTCGCAAGTCTGATACTCGAAACCAATAGCTGGATTGGCCTAGGGGAAAATTACACACACCATTCTAATGGGGCGAGTTTCTACTTTCACATGCAACAGGAATTTCTCGAGCTCGTCAATCCGTTCCCGAGAAATCGGAGTTTGAAGTTAAGGAATGGTTGAGAACCCATCAAAATTTTCGCAATTCTGATACACGAAACCAATTACTATGGCCTAGGGCAAAAATACACATACCTTTTTAATCGGACGAGTTTCTGGTTTCAGATGCAATAGGAATTTCTCGAGTTCGTCAATCCGTTCGCGAGATATGGGAGTTTGAAGTTGAGGAATGGTTGAGAAACCATCAAAATTTTCGCAATTCTGATGCTAGAAACGAATAACTGGAATGACATGGGGGAAAAGTACACACACCATTGTAATCGGTCGACTTTCTACTTTCATATGCAACAGGAAATAATTTGAGTTCGTCAATCCGTTCGCGAGATATGGGAGTTTGAAGTTAAGGAATGCTTGAGAAACCATCAAAATTTTCGCAAGTCTGATACTCGAAACCAATAACTACAAAGGCCTAGGGGAAAAATACACATACCTTTGTAATCGGGCGAGTTTCTACTTTCAGATGCAACAGGAATTCCTCGAGCTCGTCAATCCGTTCGCGAGATATTGGAGTTTGAAGTTAAGGAATGCTTGAGAAACCATCAAAATTTTCGCAAGTCTGATACTCGAAACCAATAACTACAAAGCCCTAGGGGAAAAATACACATACCTTTGTAATCGGGCGAGTTTATACGTTCAGATGCACCCTTAATTTCTCGAGTTCGTGAATCCGTTCGCGAGATATGGGAGTTTGAAGATAAGGAATGCTTGAGAAACCATCAAAATTTTCGCAAGTCTGATACTCGAAACCAATAACTACTATGGCCTAGGGCAAAAATACACATACCGTTGTAATCGGACGAGTTTCTGCTTTCAGATGCACCAGGAATTTCTCGAGATCGTGAATCCGTTCGCGAGATATGGGAGTTTGAAATTAAGGAACGGTTGAGAAACCATCAAAATTTTCGCAAGTCTGATTCTCGAAACCAATAACTGGAATGGCCTAGGGGAAAAGTACACACACCATTGTAATGGGGCGAGTTTCTACTTTCAGATGCAACAGGAATTTCTCGAGCTCGTCAATCCGTTCGCGAGATATTGGAGTTGGAAGTTAAGGAATGGTTGAGAAACCAACAAAATTTTCGCAATTCTGATGCTAGAATCGATTAACTGGAATGACCTAGGGGAAAAGTACACACACCATTGTAATCTGTAGACTTTCTACTTTCAGATGCAACAGGAAATAATCGAGTTCGTCAATCCGTTCGCGAGATATGGGAGTTTGAAGTTAAGGAATGCTTGAGAAACCATCAAAATTTTCGCAAGTCTGAAACTCGAAATCAATAACTACAAAGCCCTAGGGGAAAAATACACATACCCTTGTAATCGGGCGAGTTTATACTCTTAGATGCAACAGGAATTTCTCGAGCTAGTCAATCCGTTCGCGAGATATGGGTGTTCGAAATTAAGGAACGGTTGAGAAAACATCAAAATTTTCGCAATTGTGATACTCGAAACCAATAACTGGAATGGCCTAGGGGAAAAGTACACACACCATTGTAATGGGGCGAGTGTCTACTTTCAGATGCAACAGGTATTCCTCGAGTTCGTCAAACCGTTCGCGAGATATGGGAGTTTGAAGTTAAGGAATGGTTGTGAGACCATCACAATTTTCGCAAGTCTGATACTCGAAACCAATAACTACAAAGCCCTAGGGGAAACATACACATACCTTTGTAATCGGGCGAGTTTATACTTTCAGATGCAACAGGAATTTCTCGAGCTCGTCAATCCGTTCGCGAGATATGGTAGTTTAAAGTTAAGGAATGGTTGAGCAACCATCAAAATTTTCGCAAGTCTGATACTCGAAACCAATAACTGGATTGGCCTAGGGGAAAATTACACACACCATTCTAATGGGGCGAGTTTCTACTTTCACATGCAACAGGAATTTCTCGAGCTCGTCAATCCGTTCCCGAGAAATCGGAGTTTGAAGTTAAGGAATGGTTGAGAACCCATCAAAATTTTCGCAATTCTGATACACGAAACCAATTACTATGGCCTAGGGCAAAAATACACATACCGTTGTAATCGGACGAGTTTCTGGTTTCAGATGCAATAGGAATTTCTCGAGTTCGTCGATCCGTTCGCGAGATATGGGAGTTTGAAGTTGAGGAATGGTTGAGAAACCATCAAAATTTTCGCAATTCTGATGCTAGAAACGAATAACTGGAATGACATGGGGGAAAAGTACACACACCATTGTAATCGGTCGACTTTCTACTTTCATATGCAACAGGAAATAATTTGAGTTCGTCAATCCGTTCGCGAGATATGGGAGTTTGAAGTTAAGGAATGCTTGAGAAACCATCAAAATTTTCGCAAGTCTGATACTCGAAACCAATAACTACAAAGGCCTAGGGGAAAAATACACATACCTTTGTAATCGGGCGAGTTTCTACTTTCAGATGCAACAGGAATTCCTCGAGCTCTTCAATCCGTTCGCGAGATATTGGAGTTTGAAGTTAAGGAATGCTTGAGAAACCATCAAAATTTTCGCAAGTCTGATACTCGAAACCAATAACTACAAAGCCCTAGGGGAAAAATACACATACCTTTGTAATCGGGCGAGTTTATACGTTCAGATGCACCCTTAATTTTTCGAGTTCGTGAATCCGTTCGCGAGATATGGGAGTTTGAAGATAAGGAATGCTTGAGAAACCATCAAAATTTTCGCAAGTCTGATACTCGAAACCAATAACTACTATGGCCTAGGGCAAAAATACACATACCGTTGTAATCGGACGAGTTTCTGCTTTCAGATGCACCAGGAATTTCTCGAGATCGTGAATCCGTTCGCGAGATATGGGAGTTTGAAATTAAGGAACGGTTGAGAAACCATCAAAATTTTCGCAAGTCTGATTCTCGAAACCAATAACTGGAATGGCCTAGGGGAAAAGTACACACACCATTGTAATGGGGCGAGTTTCTACTTTCAGATGCAACAGGAATTTCTCGAGCTCGTCAATCCGTTCGCGAGATATTGGAGTTGGAAGTTAAGGAATGGTTGAGAAACCAACAAAATTTTCGCAATTCTGATGCTAGAATCGATTAACTGGAATGACCTAGGGGAAAAGTACACACACCATTGTAATCTGTAGACTTTCTACTTTCAGATGCAACAGGAAATAATCGAGTTCGTCAATCCGTTCGCGAGATATGGGAGTTTGAAGTTAAGGAATGCTTGAGAAACCATCAAAATTTTCGCAAGTCTGAAACTCGAAATCAATAACTACAAAGCCCTAGGGGAAAAATACACATACCCTTGTAATCGGGCGAGTTTATACTCTTAGATGCAACAGGAATTTCTCGAGCTAGTCAATCCGTTCGCGAGATATGGGTGTTCGAAATTAAGGAACGGTTGAGAAAACATCAAAATTTTCGCAATTGTGATACTCGAAACCAATAACTGGAATGGCCTAGGGGAAAAGTACACACACCATTGTAATGGGGCGAGTGTCTACTTTCAGATGCAACAGGTATTCCTCGAGTTCGTCAAACCGTTCGCGAGATATGGGAGTTTGAAGTTAAGGAATGGTTGTGAGACCATCACAATTTTCGCAAGTCTGATACTCGAAACCAATAACTACAAAGCCCTAGGGGAAACATACACATACCTTTGTAATCGGGCGAGTTTATACTTTCAGATGCAACAGGAATTTCTCGAGCTCGTCAATCCGTTCGCGAGATATGGTAGTTTAAAGTTAAGGAATGGTTGAGCAACCATCAAAATTTTCGCAAGTCTGATACTCGAAACCAATAACTGGATTGGCCTAGGGGAAAATTACACACACCATTCTAATGGGGCGAGTTTCTACTTTCACATGCAACAGGAATTTCTCGAGCTCGTCAATCCGTTCCCGAGAAATCGGAGTTTGAAGTTAAGGAATGGTTGAGAACCCATCAAAATTTTCGCAATTCTGATACACGAAACCAATTACTATGGCCTAGGGCAAAAATACACATACCGTTGTAATCGGACGAGTTTCTGGTTTCAGATGCAATAGGAATTTCTCGAGTTCGTCGATCCGTTCGCGAGATATGGGAGTTTGAAGTTGAGGAATGGTTGAGAAATCATCAAAATTTTCGCAATTCTGATGCTAGAAACGAATAACTGGAATGACATGGGGGAAAAGTACACACACCATTGTAATGGGGCGAGTTTCTACTTTCAGATGCAACAGGAATTTCTAGAGTTCGTCATTCCGTTCGCGAGATATGGGTGTTTGAAGGTAAGGAATGGTTGAGACACCATCAAAATTTTCGCAAGTCTGATACTCGAAACCAATAACTACAATGGCTTAGGGGAAGAATTCACATAGCGTTGTAATCGGGAGAGTTTCTATTTTCAGATGCAACAGAAATTTTTCGGATTCGTCAATCCGTTCGCGAAATATGGGAGGTTGGAGTTTAGGAATGGTAGAGAAACCATAAAAATTTTCGCAAGTCTGATACTCGAAACCAATAACTACTATGCCCTAGGGCAAAAATACACACACCATTCTAATCGGTCGAGTTTCTACTTTCAGATGCAACAGGAAATAATCGAGTTCGTCAATCCGTTCGCGAGATATGGGAGTTAGAAGTTAAGGAGTGCTTGAGAAACCATCAAAATTTTCGCAAGTCTGAAACTCGATACCAATAACTACAAAGGCTTAGGGGAAAAATGCACATACTGTTGTAATCGGGAGAGCTTCTTCTTCCAGATGCAACCGGAATTTCTAGTGTTCGTCAATCCGTTCGCGAGATATGGGAGTTTGAAGATAAGGAATGCTTGAGAAACCATCAAAATTTTCGCAAGTCTGATACTCGAAACCAATAACTACTATGGCCTAGGGCAAAAATACACATACCGTTGTAATCGGACGAGTTTCTGCTTTCAGATGCACCAGGAATTTCTCGAGTTCGTGAATCCGTTCGCGAGATATGGGAGTTTGAAATTAAGGAACGGTTGAGAAACCATCAAAATTTTCGCAAGTCTGATTCTCGAAACCAATAACTGGAATGGCCTAGGGGAAAAGTACACACACCATTGTAATGGGGCGAGTTTCTACTTTCAGATGCAACAGGAATTTCTCGAGTTCGTCATTCCGTTCGCGAGATATGGGTGTTTGAAGGTAAGGAATGGTTGAGAGACCATCACAATTTTCGCAAGTCTGATACTCGAAACCATTAACTACGATGGCCTAGGGGAAAAATTCACATACCTTTGTAATCGGGCGAGTTTGAACTTTCAGATGCAACAGGAATTTCTCGAGTTCGTCAATCCGTTCGCGAGAAATGGGAGTTTGAAGTTGAGGAATGGTTGAGAAACCATCAAAATTTTCGCAATTCTGATGCTAGAAACGAATAACTGGAATGACATGGGGGAAAAGTACACACACCATTGTAATCGGTCGACTTTCTACTTTCATATGCAACAGGAAATAATCGAGTTCGTCAATCCGTTCGCGAGATATGGGAGTTTGAAGTTAAGGAATGCTTGAGAAACCATCAAAATTTTCGCAAGTCTGATACTCGAAACCATTAACTACAAAGGCCTAGGGCAAAATAACACATACCTTTGTAATCGGGCGAGTTTCTACTTTCAGATGCAACAGGAATTTCTCGAGCTCGTCAATCCGTTCGCGAGATATGGGAGTTTGAAGTTAAGGAATGGTTGAGAAACCAACAAAATTTTCGCAATTCTGATGCTAGAATCGATTAACTGGAATGACCTAGGGGAAAAGTACACACACCATTGTAATCTGTAGACTTTCTACTTTCAGATGCAACAGGAAATAATCGAGTTCGTCAATCCGTTCGCGAGATATGGGAGTTTGAAGTTAAGGAATGCTTGAGAAACCATCAAAATTTTCGCAAGTCTGAAACTCGAAATCAATAACTACAAAGCCCTAGGGGAAAAATACACATACCCTTGTAATCGGGCGAGTTTATACTCTTAGATGCAACAGGAATTTCTCGAGCTAGTCAATCCGTTCGCGAGATATGGGTGTTCGAAATTAAGGAACGGTTGAGAAAACATCAAAATTTTCGCAATTGTGATACTCGAAACCAATAACTGGAATGGCCTAGGGGAAAAGTACACACACCATTGTAATGGGGCGAGTGTCTACTTTCAGATGCAACAGGTATTCCTCGAGTTCGTCAAACCGTTCGCGAGATATGGGAGTTTGAAGTTAAGGAATGGTTGTGAGACCATCACAATTTTCGCAAGTCTGATACTCGAAACCAATAACTACAAAGCCCTAGGGGAAACATACACATACCTTTGTAATCGGGCGAGTTTATACTTTCAGATGCAACAGGAATTTCTCGAGCTCGTCAATCCGATCGCGAGATATGGTAGTTTAAAGTTAAGGAATGGTTGAGCAACCATCAAAATTTTCGCAAGTCTGATACTCGAAACCAATAACTGGATTGGCCTAGGGGAAAATTACACACACCATTCTAATGGGGCGAGTTTCTACTTTCACATGCAACAGGAATTTCTCGAGCTCGTCAATCCGTTCCCGAGAAATCGGAGTTTGAAGTTAAGGAATGGTTGAGAAACCATCAAAATTTTCGCAATTCTGATGCTAGAAACGAATAACTGGAATGACATGGGGGAAAAGTACACACACCATTGTAATCGGTCGACTTTCTACTTTCATATGCAACAGGAAATAATTTGAGTTCGTCAATCCGTTCGCGAGATATGGGAGTTTGAAGTTAAGGAATGCTTGAGAAACCATCAAAATTTTCGCAAGTCTGATACTCGAAACCAATAACTACAAAGGCCTAGGGGAAAAATACACATACCTTTGTAATCGGGCGAGTTTCTACTTTCAGATGCAACAGGAATTCCTCGAGCTCGTCAATCCGTTCGCGAGATATTGGAGTTTGAAGTTAAGGAATGCTTGAGAAACCATCAAAATTTTCGCAAGTCTGATACTCGAAACCAATAACTACAAAGCCCTAGGGGAAAAATACACATACCTTTGTAATCGGGCGAGTTTATACGTTCAGATGCACCCTTAATTTCTCGAGTTCGTGAATCCGTTCGCGAGATATGGGAGTTTGAAGATAAGGAATGCTTGAGAAACCATCAAAATTTTCGCAAGTCTGATACTCGAAACCAATAACTACTATGGCCTAGGGCAAAAATACACATACCGTTGTAATCGGACGAGTTTCTGCTTTCAGATGCACCAGGAATTTCTCGAGATCGTGAATCCGTTCGCGAGATATGGGAGTTTGAAATTAAGGAACGGTTGAGAAACCATCAAAATTTTCGCAAGTCTGATTCTCGAAACCAATAACTGGAATGGCCTAGGGGAAAAGTACACACACCATTGTAATGGGGCGAGTTTCTACTTTCAGATGCAACAGGAATTTCTCGAGCTCGTCAATCCGTTCGCGAGATATTGGAGTTGGAAGTTAAGGAATGGTTGAGAAACCAACAAAATTTTCGCAATTCTGATGCTAGAATCGATTAACTGGAATGACCTAGGGGAAAAGTACACACACCATTGTAATCTGTAGACTTTCTACTTTCAGATGCAACAGGAAATAATCGAGTTCGTCAATCCGTTCGCGAGATATGGGAGTTTGAAGTTAAGGAATGCTTGAGAAACCATCAAAATTTTCGCAAGTCTGAAACTCGAAATCAATAACTACAAAGCCCTAGGGGAAAAATACACATACCCTTGTAATCGGGCGAGTTTATACTCTTAGATGCAACAGGAATTTCTCGAGCTAGTCAATCCGTTCGCGAGATATGGGTGTTCGAAATTAAGGAACGGTTGAGAAAACATCAAAATTTTCGCAATTGTGATACTCGAAACCAATAACTGGAATGGCCTAGGGGAAAAGTACACACACCATTGTAATGGGGCGAGTGTCTACTTTCAGATGCAACAGGTATTCCTCGAGTTCGTCAAACCGTTCGCGAGATATGGGAGTTTGAAGTTAAGGAATGGTTGTGAGACCATCACAATTTTCGCAAGTCTGATACTCGAAACCAATAACTACAAAGCCCTAGGGGAAACATACACATACCTTTGTAATCGGGCGAGTTTATACTTTCAGATGCAACAGGAATTTCTCGAGCTCGTCAATCCGTTCGCGAGATATGGTAGTTTAAAGTTAAGGAATGGTTGAGCAACCATCAAAATTTTCGCAAGTCTGATACTCGAAACCAATAACTGGATTGGCCTAGGGGAAAATTACACACACCATTCTAATGGGGCGAGTTTCTACTTTCACATGCAACAGGAATTTCTCGAGCTCGTCAATCCGTTCCCGAGAAATCGGAGTTTGAAGTTAAGGAATGGTTGAGAACCCATCAAAATTTTCGCAATTCTGATACACGAAACCAATTACTATGGCCTAGGGCAAAAATACACATACCGTTGTAATCGGACGAGTTTCTGGTTTCAGATGCAATAGGAATTTCTCGAGTTCGTCGATCCGTTCGCGAGATATGGGAGTTTGAAGTTGAGGAATGGTTGAGAAATCATCAAAATTTTCGCAATTCTGATGCTAGAAACGAATAACTGGAATGACATGGGGGAAAAGTACACACACCATTGTAATGGGGCGAGTTTCTACTTTCAGATGCAACAGGAATTTCTAGAGTTCGTCATTCCGTTCGCGAGATATGGGTGTTTGAAGGTAAGGAATGGTTGAGCAACCATCAAAATTTTCGCAAGTCTGATACTCGAAACCAATAACTGGATTGGCCTAGGGGAAAATTACACACACCATTCTAATGGGGCGAGTTTCTACTTTCACATGCAACAGGAATTTCTCGAGCTCGTCAATCCGTTCCCGAGAAATCGGAGTTTGAAGTTAAGGAATGGTTGAGAACCCATCAAAATTTTCGCAATTCTGATACACGAAACCAATTACTATGGCCTAGGGCAAAAATACACATACCGTTGTAATCGGACGAGTTTCTGGTTTCAGATGCAATAGGAATTTCTCGAGTTCGTCGATCCGTTCGCGAGATATGGGAGTTTGAAGTTGAGGAATGGTTGAGAAATCATCAAAATTTTCGCAATTCTGATGCTAGAAACGAATAACTGGAATGACATGGGGGAAAAGTACACACACCATTGTAATGGGGCGAGTTTCTACTTTCAGATGCAACAGGAATTTCTAGAGTTCGTCATTCCGTTCGCGAGATATGGGTGTTTGAAGGTAAGGAATGGTTGAGACACCATCAAAATTTTCGCAAGTCTGATACTCGAAACCAATAACTACAATGACTTAGGGGAAGAATTCACATAGCGTTGTAATCGGGAGAGTTTCTATTTTCAGATGCAACAGAAATTTTTCGGATTCGTCAATCCGTTCGCGAAATATGGGAGGTTGGAGTTTAGGAATGGTAGAGAAACCATAAAAATTTTCGCAAGTCTGATACTCGAAACCAATAACTACTATGCCCTAGGGCAAAAATACACACACCATTCTAATCGGTCGAGTTTCTACTTTCAGATGCAACAGGAAATAATCGAGTTCGTCAATCCGTTCGCGAGATATGGGAGTTAGAAGTTAAGGAGTGCTTGAGAAACCATCAAAATTTTCGCAAGTCTGAAACTCGATACCAATAACTACAAAGGCTTAGGGGAAAAATGCACATACTGTTGTAATCGGGAGAGCTTCTTCTTCCAGATGCAACCGGAATTTCTAGTGTTCGTCAATCCGTTCGCGAGATATGGGGGTTTGAAGATAAGGAATGCTTGAGAAACCATCAAAATTTTCGCAAGTCTGATACTCGAAACCAATAACTACTATGGCCTAGGGCAAAAATACACATACCGTTGTAATCGGACGAGTTTCTGCTTTCAGATGCACCAGGAATTTCTCCAGTTCGTGAATCCGTTCGCGAGATATGGGAGTTTGAAATTAAGGAACGGTTGAGAAACCATCAAAATTTTCGCAAGTCTGATTCTCGAAACCAATAACTGGAATGGCCTAGGGGAAAAGTACACACACCATTGTAATGGGGCGAGTTTCTACTTTCAGATGCAACAGGAATTTCTCGAGTTCGTCATTCCGTTCGCGAGATATGGGTGTTTGAAGGTAAGGAATGGTTGAGAGACCATCACAATTTTCGCAAGTCTGATACTCGAAACCATTAACTACGATGGCCTAGGGGAAAAATTCACATACCTTTGTAATCGGGCGAGTTTGAACTTTCAGATGCAACAGGAATTTCTCGAGTTCGTCAATCCGTTCGCGAGAAATGGGAGTTTGAAGTTGAGGAATGGTTGAGAAACCATCAAAATTTTCGCAATTCTGATGCTAGAAACGAATAACTGGAATGACATGGGGGAAAAGTACACACACCATTGTAATCGGTCGACTTTCTACTTTCATATGCAACAGGAAATAATCGAGTTCGTCAATCCGTTCGCGAGATATGGGAGTTTGAAGTTAAGGAATGCTTGAGAAACCATCAAAATTTTCGCAAGTCTGATACTCGAAACCATTAACTACAAAGGCCTAGGGCAAAATAACACATACCTTTGTAATCGGGCGAGTTTCTACTTTCAGATGCAACAGGAATTTCTCGAGCTCGTCAATCCGTTCGCGAGATATGGGAGTTTGAAGTTAAGGAATGGTTGAGAAACCATCAAAATTTTCGCAAGTCTGATACTCGGAACCAATAACTACTATACCCTAGGGCAAAAATGCCCATACCGTTGTAATCGGACGAGTCTCTGCTTTCAGATGCACCAGGAATTTCTCGAGTTCGTGAATCCGTTCGCGAGATATGTGAGTTTGAAATTAAGGAACGGTTGAGAAACCATCAAAATTTTCGCAAGTCTGATTCTCGAAACCAATAACTGGAATGGCCTAGGGGAAAAGTACACACACCATTGTAATGGGGCGAGTTTCTACTTTCAGATGCAACAGGAATTTCTCGAGTTCGTCATTCCGTTCGCGAGATATGGGTGTTTGAAGGTAAGGAATGGTTGAGAGACCATCACAATTTTCGCAAGTCTGATACTCGAAACCATTAACTACGATGGCCTAGGGGAAAAATTCACATACCTTTGTAATCGGGCGAGTTTGAACTTTCAGATGCAACAGGAATTTCTCGAGTTCGTCAATCCGTTCGCGAGAAATGGGAGTTTGAAGTTGAGGAATGGTTGAGAAACCATCAAAATTTTCGCAAGTCTGATACTCGGAACCAATAACTACTATACCCTAGGGCAAAAATGCCCATACCGTTGTAATCGGACGAGTCTCTGCTTTCAGATGCACCAGGAATTTCTCGAGTTCGTGAATCCGTTCGCGAGATATGTGAGTTTGAAATTAAGGAACGGTTGAGAAACCATCAAAATTTTCGCAAGTCTGATTCTCGAAACCAATAACTGGAATGGCCTAGGGGAAAAGTACACACACCATTGTAATGGGGCGAGTTTCTACTTTCAGATGCAACAGGAATTTCTAGAGTTCGTCATTCCGTGCGCGAGATATGGGTGTTTGAAGGTAAGGAATGGTTGAGACACCATCAAAATTTTCGCAAGTCTGATACTCGAAACCAATAACTACTATGCCCTAGGGCAAAAATACACACACCATTCTAATCGGTCGAGTTTCTACTTTCAGATGCAACAGGAAATAATCGAGTTCGTCAATCCGTTCGCGAGATATGGGAGTTAGAAGTTAAGGAGTGCTTGAGAAACCATCAAAATTTTCGCAAGTCTGATACTCGAAACCAACAACTACTATGGCCTAGGGCAAAAATACACATACCGTTGTAATCGGACGAGTTTCTGCTTTCAGATGCAACAGGAAATAATCGAGTTCGTCAATCCGTTCGCGAGATATGGGAGTTAGAAGTTAAGGAATGGTTGAGAAACCATCAAAATTTTCGCAAGTCTGATACTCGAAACCAATAACTACTATGGCCTAGGGCAAAAGTACACATACCGTTGTAATCGGACGAGTTTCTGCTTTCAGATGCAACAGGAATTTCTTGAGTTCGTCAATCCGTTCGCGAGATATGGGAGTTTGAAGTTAAGGAATGGTTGAGAGACCATCACAATTTTCGCAAGTCTGATACTCGAAACCATTAACTACGATGGCCTAGAGGAAAAATTCACATACCTTTGTAATCGGGCGAGTTTCCACTTTCAGATGCAACAGGAATTTCTCGAGTTCGTCAATCCGTTCGCGAGATATGGGAGTTTGAAGTTAAGGAATGGTTGAGAAACCATCAAAATTTTCGCAATTCTGATGCTTGAAACGAATAACTGGAATGACATGGGGGAAAGTACACACACCATTGTAATCGGTCGACTTTCTACTTTCATATGCAACAGGAAATAATCGAGTTCGTCAATCCGTTCGCGAGATATGGGAGTTTGAAATTAAGGAATGGTTGAGAGACCATCACAATTTTGGCAAGTCTGATACTCGAAACCAATAAGTACAAAGGCCTAGGAGAAAAATACACATACCATTGTAATCGGTCGAGTTTCTACTTTCAGATGCAACTGGAATTTCTCGAGTTCGACAATCCGTTCAGGAGATATGGGAGTTTGAAGTTAAGGAATGGTTGAGAAACCATCAAAATTTTCGCAATTCTGATGCTAGAAACGAATAACCGGAATGACCTGGGGGAAAAGTACACACACCATTGTAATCGGTCGACTTTCTACTTTCAGATGCAACAGGAAGTAATCGAGTTCGTCAATCCGTTCGCGAGATAAAGGAGTTTGGAGTTAAGGAATGGTTGAGAAACCATCAAAATTTTCGAAAGTCTGATACTGGAAACCAATAACAGGAATGGCCTAGGGCAAAAATACACCTACCGTTGTAATCGGACGAGTTTCTGGTTTCAGATGCAACAGGAATTTCTCGAGTTCGTCAATCCGTTCGCGAGATATGGGAGTTTGAAATTAAGGAACGGTTGAGAAACCATCAAAATTTTCGCAAGTCTGATACTCGAAACCAATAACTACAAAGGCTTAGGAGAAAAATACACATACCGTTGTAATCGGGAGAGTTCCTTCTTCCAGATGCAACCGGAATTTCTCGTGTTCGTCAATCCGTTCGCGAGATATGGGAGTTTGAAGTTAAGGAATGGTTGAGAAACCATCACAATTTTCGCAAGTCTGATACTCGAAACCAATAACTACAATGGCCTAGGGGAAAAATTCACATACCTTTGTAATCGGGCGAGTTTCTACTTTCAGATGCAACAGGAATTTCTCGAGTTCGTCAATCCGTTCGCGAGATATGGGAGTTTGAAGTTAAGGAATGGTTGAGAAACCATCAAAATTTTCGTAATTCTGTTGCTAGAAACGAATAACTGGAATGACCTGGGGGAGAAGCACACACACCATTGTAATCGGTCGACTTTCTACTTTCAGGTGCAACAGGAAATAATCGAGTTCGTCAGTCCGTTCGCGAGATATGGGAGTTTGAAGTTAAGGAATGCTTGAGAAACCATCAAAATTTTCGCAAGTCTGTGACTCGAAACCAATAACTGGAATGGCCTAGGGGAAAAGTAAACACACCGTTTTAATGGGGCGAGTTTCTACTTTCAGATGCAACAGGAATTTCTCCAGTACGTCAATCCGTTCGCGAGATATGGGAGTTTGAAGTTAAGGAATGGTTGACAAACCATCAAAATCTTCGCAATTGTGATACGCGAAACCAATAACTGGAATGGCCTAGGGGAAAAGTACACACACCATTGTAATGGGGCGAGTTTCTACTTTCAGATGCAACAGGAATTCCTCGAGCACGTCAATCCGTTCGCGAGATATGGGAGTTTGAAGTTAAGGAAGGGTTGAGAAACCATCAAAATTTTCGAAAGTCTGATACTCGATACCAGTAACTGGAATGGCCTAGGGGAAAAGTACACACACCATTGTAATGGGGCGAGTTTCTAATTTCAGATGCAACAGGAATTTCTCGAGTTCGTCAATCCGTTCGCGAGGTATGGGAGTTTGAAGTTAAGGAATGGTTGACAAACCATCAAAATCTTCGCAAGTGTGAAACGCGAAACCAATAACTGGAATGGCCTAGGGGAAAAGTACACACACCATTGTAATGGGGCGAGTTTCTACTTTCAGATGCAACAGGAATTCCTCGAGTTCGTCAATCCGTTCGCGAGATATGGGTGTTTGAAGTTAAGGAATGGTTGAGAGACCATCACAATTTTCGCAAGTCTGATACTCGAAACCAATAACTACTATGGCCTAGGGGAAAAATACACATACCTTTGTAATTGGGCGAGTTTCTACTTTCAGATGCAACAGGAGTTTCTCGAGTTCGTCAATCCGTTCGCGAGATATGGGAGTTTGATGTTAAGCAATGGTTGAGAAACCATCAAAATTTTCGCAATTCTGATGCTAGAAACGAATAACTGGAATGACCTGGGGGAAAAGTACACACACCATTGTAATCGGTCGACTTTCTGCTTTCAGATGCAGCAGGAAATAATCGAGTTCGTCAATCCGTTCGCGAGATATGGGAATTTGAAGTTAAGGAATGCTTGAGAAACCATCAAAATTTTCGCAAGTCTGATACTCGAAACCAATAACTACTATGGCCTAGGGGAAAAGTACACACACCATTGTAATGGGGCGAGTTTCTACTTTCAGATGCAACAGGAATTCCTCGAGTTCGTCAATCCGTTCGCGAGATACGGGTGTTTGAAGTTAAGGAATGGTTGAGAGACCATCACAATTTTCGCAAGTCTGATACTCGAAACTAATAACTACTATGGCCTAGGGGAAAAATACACATACCTTTGTAATTGGGCGAGTTTCTACTTTCAGATGCAACAGGAGTTTCTCGAGTTCGTCAATCCGTTCGCGAGATATGGGGGTTTGATGTTAAGCAATGGTTGAGAAACCATCAAAATTTTCGCAATTCTGATGCTAGAAACGAATAACTGGAATGACCTGGGGGAAAAGTACACACACCATTGTAATCGGTCGACTTTCTACTTTCAGATGCAACAGGAAATAAACGAGTTCGTCAATCCGTTCGCGAGATATGGGAATTTGAAGTTAAGGAATGCTTGAGAAACCATCAAAATTTTCGCAAGTCTGATACCCGAAACCAATAACTACTATGGCCAAGGGCAAAAATACACATACCGTTGTAATCGGACGAGTTTCTGCTTTCAGATGCAACAGGAATTTCTCGAGTTCGTCAATCCGTTCGCGAGATATGGGAGTTTGAAATTAAGGAACGGTTGAGAAACCATCAAAATTTTCACAAGTCTGATACTTGAAACCAATAACTGGAATGGCCTAGGGGAAAAGTACACACAACATTGTAATCGGGCGAGTTTCTACTTTCAGATGCAACAGGAATTTCTCGAGGTCGTCATTCCGTTCGCGAGATATGGGTGTTTGAAGGTAAGGAATGGTTGAGAAACCATCAAAATTTTCGCAAGTCTGATACACGAAACCAATAACTACAAAGGCCTAGGGGAAAAATACACATACCCTTGTAATCGGGCGAGTTTCTACTTTCAGATGCAACAGGAATTTCTAGATCTCGTCAATCCGTTCGCGAGATATGGGAGTTTGAAATTAAGGAACGGTTGAGAAACCATCAACATTTTCGCAAGTCTGATACTCGAAACCAATAACTACAAAGGCTTAGGGGAAAAATACACATACCGTTGTAATCGGGAGAGTTTCTTCTTCCAGATGCAACCGGAATTTCTCGTGTTCGTCAATCCGTTCGCGAGATATGGGAGTTTGAAGTTAATGAATGGTTGAGAAACCATCAAAATTTTCGCAATTCTGATGCTAGAAACGAATAACTGGAATGACCTAGGGGAAAAGTACACACACCATTGTAATCGGGGGGTTTCTACATTCAGATACAACAGGAATTTCTCGAGTTCGTCATTCCGTTCGCGAGATATGGGTGTTTGAAGGTAAGGAATGGTTGAGAAACCATCAAAATTTTCGCAAGTCTGATACTCGAAACCAATAACTACAATGGCCTAGGGGAAAAATACACATAGCGTTGTAATCGGGAGAGTATCTGCTTTCAGATGCAACAGAAATTTTTCGGATTCGTCAATCCGTTTGCGAAATATGGGAGTTGAAGTTAAGGAATGGTTGAGAAACGATAAAAATTTGCGCAAGTCTGGTACTGGAAACCAATAACTACTATGGCCTAGGGCAAAAATACACATACCGTTGTAATCGGGAGAGTCTCTTCTTCCAGATGCAACCGGAATTTCTCGTGTTCGTCAATCCGTTCGCGAGATATGGGAGTTTGAAGTTAAGGAATGCTTGAGAAACCATCAAAGTTTTCGAAAGTCTGATACTGGAAACCAATAACAGGAATGGCCTAGGGGAAAAGTACACACACCATTGTAATCGGGCGAGTCTCTACTTTCAGATACAACAGGAATTTCTCGAGTTCGTCATTCTGTTCGCGAGATATGGGTGTTTGAAGGTAAGGAATGGTTGAGAAACCATCAAAATTTTCGCAAGTCTGATACTCGAAACCAATAACTGCAAAGGCCTAGGGGAAAAATACACATACCTTTGTAATCGGGCGAGTTTCTACTTTCAGATGCAACAGGAATTTCTCGAGCACGTCAATCCGTTCGGCAGATATGGGAGTTTGAAGTTAAGGAAGGGTTGAGAAACCATCAAAATTTTCGCAAGTCTGATACCCGAAACCAATAACTACTATGGCCAAGGGCAAAAATACACATACCGTTGTAATCGGACGAGTTTCTGCTTTCAGATGCAACAGGAATTTCTCGAGTTCGTCAATCCGTTCGCGAGATATGGGAGTTTGAAATTAAGGAACGGTTGAGAAACCATCAAAATTTTCGCAAGTCTGATACTCGAAACCAATAACTGGAATGGCCTAGGGGAAAAGTACACACAACATTGCAATCGGGCGAGTTTCTACTTTCAGATGCAACAGGAATTTCTCGAGGTCGTCATTCCGTTCGCGAGATATGGGTGTTTGAAGGTAAGGAATGGTTGAGAAACCATCAAAATTTTCGCAAGTCTGATACACGAAACCAATAACTACAAAGGCCTAGGGGAAAAATACACATACCCTTGTAATCGGGCGAGTTTCTACTTTCAGATGCAACAGGAATTTCTAGATCTCGTCAATCCGTTCGCGAGATATGGGAGTTTGAAATTAAGGAACGGTTGAGAAACCATCAACATTTTCGCAAGTCTGATACTCGAAACCAATAACTACAAAGGCTTAGGGGAAAAATACACATACCGTTGTAATCGGGAGAGTTTCTTCTTCCAGATGCAACCGGAATTTCTCGTGTTCGTCAATCCGTTCGCGAGATATGGGAGTTTGAAGTTAAGGAATGGTTGAGAAACCATCAAAATTTTCGCAATTCTGATGCTAGAAACGAATAACTGGAATGACCTAGGGGAAAAGTACACACACCATTGTAATCGGGGGAGTTTCTACATTCAGATACAACAGGAATTTCTCGAGTTCGTCATTCCGTTCGCGAGATATGGGTGTTTGAAGGTAAGGAATGGTTGAGAAACCATCAAAATTTTCGCAAGTCTGATACTCGAAACCAATAACTACAATGGCCTAGGGGAAAAATACACATAGCGTTGTAATCGGGAGAGTATCTGCTTTCAGATGCAACAGAAATTTTTCGGATTCGTCAATCCGTTTGCGAAATATGGGAGTTGAAGTTAAGGAATGGTTGAGAAACGATAAAAATTTGCGCAAGTCTGGTACTGGAAACCAATAACTACTATGGCCTAGGGCAAAAATACACATACCGTTGTAATCGGGAGAGTCTCTTCTTCCAGATGCAACCGGAATTTCTCGTGTTCGTCAATCCGTTCGCGAGATATGGGAGTTTGAAGTTAAGGAATGCTTGAGAAACCATCAAAATTTTCGAAAGTCTGATACTGGAAACCAATAACAGGAATGGCCTAGGGGAAAAGTACACACACCATTGTAATCGGGCGAGTTTCTACTTTCAGATACAACAGGAATTTCTCGAGTTCGTCATTCTGTTCGCGAGATATGGGTGTTTGAAGGTAAGGAATGGTTGAGAAACCATCAAAATTTTCGCAAGTCTGATACTCGAAACCAATAACTGCAAAGGCCTAGGGGAAAAATACACATACCTTTGTAATCGGGCGAGTTTCTACTTTCAGATGCAACAGGAATTTCTCGAGCACGTCAATCCGTTCGGCAGATATGGGAGTTTGAAGTTAAGGAAGGGTTGAGAAACCATCAAAATTTTCGAAAGTCTGATACTGGAAACCAATAACAGGAATGGCCTAGGGGAAAAGTACACACACCATTGTAATCGGGCGAGTTTCTACTTTCAGATACAACAGGAATTTCTCGAGTTCGTCATTCCGTTCGCGAGATATGGGTGTTTGAAGGTAAGGAATGGTTGAGAAACCATCAAAATTTTCGCAAGTCTGATACTAGAAACGAATAACTGGAATGACCTAGGGGAAAAGTACACAAACCATAGTAATGGGACGACTTTCTACTTTCAGATGCAACAGGAATTAATCCAGCTCGTCAATCCGTTCGCGAGATATGGGAGTTTGAAGTTAAGGAATGGTTGAGAAATCATAAAAATTTTCGCAAGTCTGATACTCGAAACCAATAACTACTATGGCCTAGGGCAAAAATACACCTACCGTTGTAATCGGAAGAGTTTCTGGTTTCAGATGCAACAGGAATTTCTCGAGTTCGTCAATCCGTTCGCGAGATATGGGAGTTTGAAATTAAGGAACGGTTGAGAAACCATCAAAATTTTCGCAAGTCTGATACTCGAAACCAATAACTACAAAGGCTTAGGAGAAAAATACACATACCGTTGTAATCGGGAGAGTTTCTTCTTCCAGATGCAACCGGAATTTCTCGTGTTCGTCAATCCGTTCGCGAGATATGGGAGTTTGAAGTTAAGGAATGGTTGAGAAACCATCACAATTTTCGCAAGTCTGATACTCGAAACCAATAACTACAATGGCCTAGGGGAAAAATTCACATACCTTTGTAATCGGGCGAGTTTCTACATTCAGATGCAACAGGAATTTCTCGAGTTCGTCAATCCGTTCGCGAGATATGGGAGTTTGAAGTTAAGGAATGGTTGAGAAACCATCAAAATTTTCGTAATTCTGATGCTAGAAACGAATAACTGGAATGACCTGGGGGAGAAGCACACACACCATTGTAATCGGTCGACTTTCTACTTTCAGGTGCAACAGGAAATAATCGAGTTCGTCAATCCGTTCGCGAGATATGGGAGTTTGAAGTTAAGGAATGCTTGAGAAACCATCAAAATTTTCGCAAGTCTGTGACTCGAAACCAATAACTGGAATGGCCTAGGGGAAAAGTACACACACCGTTTTAATGGGGCGAGTTTCTACTTTCAGATGCAACAGGAATTTCTCCAGTGCGTCAATCCGTTCGCGAGATATGGGAGTTTGAAGTTAAGGAATGGTTGACAAACCATCAAAATCTTCGCAATTGTGATACGCGAAACCAATAACTGGAATGGCCTAGGGGAAAAGTACACACACCATTGTAATGGGGCGAGTTTCTACTTTCAGATGCAACAGGAATTCCTCGAGTTGGTCAATCCGTTCGCGAGATATGGGTGTTTGAAGTTAAGGAATGGTTGACAGACCATCACAATTTTCGCAAGTCTGATACTCGAAACCAATAACTACTATGGCCTAGGGGAAAAATACACATACCATTGTAATCGGGCGAGTTTCTACTTTCAGATGCAACAGGAGTTTCTCGAGTTCGTCAATCCGTTCGCGAGATATGGGAGTTTGAAGTTAAGGAATGGTTGAGAAACCATCAAAATTTTCGCAATTCTGATGCTAGAAACGAATAACTGGAATGACCTGGGGGAGAAGCACACACACCATTGTAATCGGTCGACTTTCTACTTTCAGGTGCAACAGGAAATAATCGAGTTCGTCAATCCGTTCGCGAGATATGGGAGTTTGAAGTTAAGGAATGCTTGAGAAACCATCAAAATTTTCGCAAGTCTTATACTCGAAACCAATAACTACTATGGCCTAGGGCAAAAATACACATACCTTCGTAATCGGGCGAGTTTCTACCTTCAGATGCAATAGGAATTTCTCGAGTTCGTCAATCCGTTCGCGAGATATGGGAGTTTGAAGCTAAGGAATGGTTGAGAAACCATCAAAATTTTCGCAAGTCTGATACTCGAAACCAATAACTACTATGGCCTAGGGCAAAAATACACATACCGTTGTAATCGGACGAGTTTCTACTTTCAAATGCAAGAGGAATTTCTCGAGTTCGTCAATCCGTTCGCGAGATATGGGAGTTTGAAGTTAAGGAATGCTTGAGAAACCATCAAAACTTTCGAAAGTCTGATACTGGAAACCAATAACAGGAATGGCCTAGGGGAAAGGTACACACACCATTGTAATCGGGCGAGTTTCTACTTTCAGATACAACAGGATTTTCTCGAGTTCGTCATTCTGTTCGCGAGATATGGGTGTTTGAAGGTAAGGAATGGTTGACAAACCATCAAAATTTACGCAAGTCTGATACTCGAAACCAATAACTACAAAGGCCGAGGGGAAAAATACACATACCTTTGTAATCGGGCGAGTTTCTACTTTCAGATGCAACTGGAATTTCTCGTGTTCGTCAATCCGTTCGCGAGATATGGGAGTTTGAAGTTAAGGAATGCTTGAGAAACCATCAAAATTTTCGCAAGTCTGAAACACGAAACCAATAACTACAAAGCCCTAGGGGAAAAATACACATACCTTTGTAATCAGGCGAGTTTATACTTTCAGATGCCACAGGAATTTCTCGAGTATGTCAACCCGTTCGCGAGATTGGGAGTTTGAAGTTAAGGAATGCTTGAGAAACCATCAAAATTTCCGCAAGTCTGATACTCGAAACCAATAACTACAAAGGCCGAGGGGAAAAATACACATACCTTTGTAATCGGGCGAGTTTCTACTTTCAGATGCAATAGGAATTTCTCGAGCTCGTCAATCCGTTCGCGAGATATGGGAGTTTGAAATTAAGGAACGGTAGAGAAACCATCAAAATTTTCGCAAGTCTGATACTCGAAACCAGTAACTACAAAGGCTTAGGGGAAAAATACACATACCGTTGTAATCGGGAGAGTTTCTTCTTCCAGATGCAACCGGAATTTCTCGTGTTCGTCAATCCGTTCGCGAGATTTGGGAGTTTGAAGTTAAGGAATGGTTGAGAAACCATCAAAATTTTCGCAAGTCTGATACTCGAAACCAATAACTACTATGGCCTAGGGCAAAAATACACATACCGATGTAATCGGACGAGTTTCTGTTTTCAGATGCAACAGGAATTTCTCGAATTCGTCAATACGTTCGCGAGGTATGGGAGTTTGAAATTAAGGAACGGTTGAGAAACCATCAAAATTTTCACAAGTCTGATAATCGAAACCAATAACTACGAAGACTTAGGGGAAAAATACACGCACCGTTGTAATCGGGAGAATTTCTTCTTCCAGATGCAACCGGAATTTCTCGTGTTCGTCAATCCGTTCGCGAGATATGGGAGTTTGAAGTTAAGGAATGGTTGAGAAACCGTCACAATTTTCGCAAGTCTGATACTCGAAACCAATAACTACTACGGCCTAGGGCAAAAATACACATACCATTGTAATCGGTCGACTTTCTACTTTCAGATGCAACAGGAAATAATCGAGTTCGTCAATCCGTTCGCGAGATATGGGAGTTTGAAGTTAAGGAATGCTTGAGAAACCATCAAAATTTTCGCAAGTCTGATACTCGAAACCAAGAACTGGAATGGCCTAGGGGAAAAGTACACACACCATTGTAATGGGGCGAGTTTCTACTTTCAGATGCAACAGGAATTTCTCGAGTTCGTCAGTCCGTTCGCGAGGTATGGGTGTTTGAAGGTAAGGAATGGTTGAGAAACCATCAAAATTTTCGCAAGTCTGATACTCGAAACGTATAACTACAAAGGCTTAGGGGAAAAATACACATACCGTTGTAATCGGGAGAGTTTCTTCTTCCAGATGCAACCGGAATTTCTCGTGTTCGTCAATCCGTTCGCGAGATATGGGAGTTTGAAGCTAAGGAATGGTTGAGAAACAATCACAATTTTCGCAAGTCTGATACTGGAAACCAATAACTACTGTGGCCTAGGGGAAAAATACACGTACCTTTGTAATTGGGCGAGTTTCTACTTTCAGATGGCACAGGAATTCCTCGAGTATGTCAATCCGTTCGCGAGATATGGGAGTTTGAAGTTAACGAATGGTTGAGAAACTATCAAAATTTTCGCAATTCTGATGCTAGAAACGAATAACTGGAATGACCTAGGGGAAAAGTACACACACCATTGTAATCGGTCGAGTTTCTACTTTCAGATGCAACAGGAAATAATCGAGTTCGTCAATCCGTTCGCGAGATATGGGAGTTTGAAGTTAAGGAATGCTTGAGAAACCATCAAAATTTTCGCAAGTCTGATACTCGAAACCAATAACTGGAATGGCCTAGGGGAAAAGTACACACACCATTGTATTGGGGCGAGTTTCTGCTTTCAGATGCAACAGGAATTTCTCGAGTTCGTCAATCCGTTCGTGAGATATGGGAGTATGAAGTTAAGGAATGGTTGACAAACCATCAAAATTTTCGCAAGTGTGATACTCGAAACCAATAACTGGAATGGCCTAGGGGAAAAGTACACACACCATTGTAATGGGGCGATTTTCTACTTTCAGATGCAACAGGAAATAATCGAGTTCGTCAATCCGTTCGCGAGATATGGGAGTTTGGAGTTAAGGAATGGTTGAGAAACCATAAAAATTTTCGCAAGTCTGATACTCGAAACCAATAACTACTATGGCCTAGGGCAAAAATACACGAACCGTTGTAATCGGACGAGTTTCTACTTTCAGATGCAAGAGGAATTTCTCGTGTTCGTCAATCCGTTCGCGAGATATGGGAGTTTGAAGCTAAGGAATGGTTGAGAAACAATCACAATTTTCGCAAGTCTGATACTGGAAACCAATAACTACTGTGGCCTAGGGGAAAAATACACATACCTTTGTAATTGGGCGAGTTTCTACTTTCAGATGGCACAGGAATTCCTCGAGTATGTCAATCCGTTCGCGAGATATGGGAGTTTGAAGTTAAAGAAATGGTTGAGAAACCATCAAAATTTTCGCAATTCTGATGCTAGAAACGAATAACTGGAATGACCTAGGGGAAAAGTACACACACCATTGTAATGGGGCGATTTTCTACTTTCAGATGCAACAGGAAATAATCGAGTTCGTCAATCCGTTCGCGAGATATGGGAGTTTGGAGTTAAGGAATGCTTGAGAAACCATCAAAATTTTCGCAATTCTGATGCTAGAAACGAATAACTGGAATGGCCTGGGGGAAAATCACACACACCATTGTAATCGGTCGACTTTCTACTTTCAGATGCAACAGGAAATAATCTAGTTCGTCAATCCGTTCGCGAGATATGGGAGTTTGAAGTTAAGGAATGGTTGAGAAACCATCAAATTTTTCGCAAGTCTGATACTCGAAACCAATAACTACAATGGCCTAGGGGAAAAATACACATAGCGTTGTAATCGGGAGAGTTTCTATTTTCAGATGCAACAGAAATTTTTCGGATTCGTCAATCCGTTCGCGAAATATGGGAGTTTGGAGTTAAGGAATGGTTGAGAAACCATAAAAATTTTCGCAAGTCTGATACTCGAAACCAATAACTACTATGGCCTAGGGCAATAATACACGAACCGTTGTAATCGGACGAGTTTCTACTTTCAGATGCAAGAGGAATTTCTCGTGTTCGTCAATCCGTTCGCGAGATATGGGAGTTTGAAGCTAAGGAATGGTTGAGAAACATTCACAATTTTCGCAAGTCTGATACTGGAAACCAATAACCACTGTGGCCTAGGGGAAAAATACACATACCTTTGTAATTGGGCGAGTTTCTACTTTCAGATGGCACAGGAATTCCTCGAGTATGTCAATCCGTTCGCGAGATATGGGAGTTTGAAGTTAACGAATGGTTGAGAAACTATCAAAATTTTCGCAATTCTGATGCTAGAAACGAATAACTGGAATGACCTAGGGGAAAAGTACACACACCATTGTAATCGGTCGAGTTTGTACTTTCAGATGCAACAGGAAATAATCGAGTTCGTCAATCCGTTCGCGAGATATGGGAGTTTGAAGTTAAGGAATGCTTGAGAAACCATCAAAATTTTCGCAAGTCTGATACTCGAAACCAATAACTGGAATGGCCTAGGGGAAAAGTACACACACCATTGTATTGGGGCGAGTTTCTGCTTTCAGATGCAACAGGAATTTCTCGAGTTCGTCAATCCGTTCGTGAAATATGGGAGTTTGAAGTTAAGGAATGGTTGACAAACCATCAAAATTTTCGCAAGTGTGATACTCGAAACCAATAACTGGAATGGCCTAGGGGAAAAGTACACACACCATTGTAATGGGGCGATTTTCTACTTTCAGATGCAACAGGAAATAATCGAGTTCGTCAATCCGTTCGCGAGATATGGGAGTTTGGAGTTAAGGAATGCTTGAGAAACCATCAAAATTTTCGCAATTCTGATGCTAGAAACGAATAACTGGAATGGCCTGGGGGAAAATTACACACACCATTGTAATCGGTCGACTTTCTACTTTCAGATGCAACAGGAAATAATCTAGTTCGTCAATCCGTTTGCGAGATATGGGAGTTTGAAGTTAAGGAATGGTTGAGAAACCATCAAATTTTTCGCAAGTCTGATACTCGAAACCAATAACTACAATGGCCTAGGGGAAAAATACACATAGCGTTGTAATCGGGAGAGTTTCTATTTTCAGATGCAACAGAAATTTTTCGGATTCGTCAATCCGTTCGCGAAATATGGGAGTTTGGAGTTAAGGAATGGTTGAGAAACCATAAAAATTTTCGCAAGTCTGATACTCGAAACCAATAACTACTATGGCCTAGGGCAAAAATACACGAACCGTTGTAATCGGACGAGTTTCTACTTTCAGATGCAAGAGGAATTTCTCGAGTTCGTCAATCCGTTCGCGAGATATGGGAGTTTGAAGTTAAGGAATGGTTGAGAAACCATCAAAATTCTCGCAATTCTGATGCTAGAAACGAATAACTGGAATGACCTAGGGGAAAAGTACACACACCATTGTAATCGGACGACTTTCTACTATCAGATGCAACAGGAATTTCTCGAGCTCGTCAATCCGTTCGCGAGATATGGGAGTTTGAAATTAAGGAACGGTTGCGAAACCATCACAATTTCCGCAAGTCTGATACTCGAAACCAGTAACTGGAATGGCCTAGGGGAAAAGTACACACACCATTGCAATGGGGCGAGTTTCTACTTTCAGATGCAACAGGAATTTCTCGAGTTCGACAAGCCGTTCGCGAGATATGGGAGTTTGAAATTAAGGAACGGTTGAGAAACCATCAAAATTTTCGCAATTCTGATGGTAGAAACGAATAACTGGAATGACCTAGGGGAAAAGTACACACACCATTGTAATCGGTCGAGTTTCTACTTTCAGATGCAACAGGAAATAATCGAGTTCGTCAATCCGTTCGCGAGATATGGGAGTTTGAAGTTAAGGAATGCTTGAGAAACCATCAAAATTTTCGCAAGTCTGATACTCGAATCCAATAACTGGAATGGCCTAGGGGAAAAGTACACACACCATTGTATTGGGGCGAGTTTCTACTTTCAGATGCAACAGGAATTTCTCGAGTTCGTCAATCCGTTCGCGAGATATGGGAGTTTGAAGTTAAGGAATGGTTGACAAACCATCAAAATTTTCGCAAGTGTGATACTCGGAACCAATACCTGGAATGGCCTAGGGGAAAAGTACACACACCATTGTAATGGGGCGATTTTCTACTTTCAGATGCAACAGGAAATAATCGAGTTCGTCAATCTGTTCGCGAGGTATGGGAGTTTGGAGTTAAGAAATGGTTGAGAAACCATCAAAATTCTCGCAATTCAGATGCTAGAAACGAATAACTGGAATGACCTGGGGGAAAATTACACACACCATTGTAATCGGTCGACTTTCTACTTTCAGATGCAACAGGAAATAATCTAGTGCGTCAAACCGTTCGCGAGGTATGGGAGTTTGGAGTTAAGGAATGCTTGAGAAAAGATCAAAATTTTCGCAAGTCTGATACTCGTAACCAATAACTACTATGGCCTAGGGCAAAAATACACATACCGTTGTAATCGGAAGAGTTTCTGCTTTCAGATGCAACCGGAATTCTCGAGTTCGTCAATCCGTTCGCGAGATATGGGAGTTTGAAGGTAAGGAATGGTTGAGAAACCATCAAAATTTTCGCTGGTCTGATACTCGAAACCAATAACTGGAATGGCCTAGGGCAAAAATACACATACCTTTGCAATGGGGCGAGTTTCTACTTTCAGATGCAACAGGAATTTCTCGAGTTCGACAAGCCGTTCGCGAGATATGGGAGTTTGAAATTAAGGAACGGTTGACAAACCATCAAAATTTTCGCAAGTGTGATACTCGAAACCAATAACTGGAATGGCCTAGGGGAAAAGTACACACACCATTGTAATGGGGCGATTTTCTACTTTCAGATGCAACAGGAAATAATCGAGTTCGTCAATCCGTTCGCGAGATATGGGAGTTTGGAGTTAAGGAATGCTTGAGAAACCATCAAAATTTTCGCAATTCTGATGCTAGAAACGAATAACTGGAATGGCCTGGGGGAAAATTACACACACCATTGTAATCGGTCGACTTTCTACTTTCAGATGCAACAGGAAATAATCTAGTTCGTCAATCCGTTTGCGAGATATGGGAGTTTGAAGTTAAGGAATGGTTGAGAAACCATCAAATTTTTCGCAAGTCTGATACTCGAAACCAATAACTACAATGGCCTAGGGGAAAAATACACATAGCGTTGTAATCGGGAGAGTTTCTATTTTCAGATGCAACAGAAATTTTTCGGATTCGTCAATCCGTTCGCGAAATATGGGAGTTTGGAGTTAAGGAATGGTTGAGAAACCATAAAAATTTTCGCAAGTCTGATACTCGAAACCAATAACTACTATGGCCTAGGGCAAAAATACACGAACCGTTGTAATCGGACGAGTTTCTACTTTCAGATGCAAGAGGAATTTCTCGAGTTCGTCAATCCGTTCGCGAGATATGGGAGTTTGAAGTTAAGGAATGGTTGAGAAACCATCAAAATTCTCGCAATTCTGATGCTAGAAACGAATAACTGGAATGACCTAGGGGAAAAGTACACACACCATTGTAATCGGACGACTTTCTACTATCAGATGCAACAGGAATTTCTCGAGCTCGTCAATCCGTTCGCGAGATATGGGAGTTTGAAATTAAGGAACGGTTGCGAAACCATCACAATTTCCGCAAGTCTGATACTCGAAACCAGTAACTGGAATGGCCTAGGGGAAAAGTACACACACCATTGCAATGGGGCGAGTTTCTACTTTCAGATGCAACAGGAATTTCTCGAGTTCGACAAGCCGTTCGCGAGATATGGGAGTTTGAAATTAAGGAACGGTTGAGAAACCATCAAAATTTTCGCAATTCTGATGGTAGAAACGAATAACTGGAATGACCTAGGGGAAAAGTACACACACCATTGTAATCGGTCGAGTTTCTACTTTCAGATGCAACAGGAAATAATCGAGTTCGTCAATCCGTTCGCGAGATATGGGAGTTTGAAGTTAAGGAATGCTTGAGAAACCATCAAAATTTTCGCAAGTCTGATACTCGAATCCAATAACTGGAATGGCCTAGGGGAAAAGTACACACACCATTGTATTGGGGCGAGTTTCTACTTTCAGATGCAACAGGAATTTCTCGAGTTCGTCAATCCGTTCGCGAGATATGGGAGTTTGAAGTTAAGGAATGGTTGACAAACCATCAAAATTTTCGCAAGTGTGATACTCGGAACCAATACCTGGAATGGCCTAGGGGAAAAGTACACACACCATTGTAATGGGGCGATTTTCTACTTTCAGATGCAACAGGAAATAATCGAGTTCGTCAATCTGTTCGCGAGGTATGGGAGTTTGGAGTTAAGAAATGGTTGAGAAACCATCAAAATTCTCGCAATTCAGATGCTAGAAACGAATAACTGGAATGACCTGGGGGAAAATTACACACACCATTGTAATCGGTCGACTTTCTACTTTCAGATGCAACAGGAAATAATCTAGTGCGTCAAACCGTTCGCGAGGTATGGGAGTTTGGAGTTAAGGAATGCTTGAGAAAAGATCAAAATTTTCGCAAGTCTGATACTCGTAACCAATAACTACTATGGCCTAGGGCAAAAATACACATACCGTTGTAATCGGAAGAGTTTCTGCTTTCAGATGCAACCGGAATTCTCGAGTTCGTCAATCCGTTCGCGAGATATGGGAGTTTGAAGGTAAGGAATGGTTGAGAAACCATCAAAATTTTCGCTGGTCTGATACTCGAAACCAATAACTGGAATGGCCTAGGGCAAAAATACACATACCTTTGCAATGGGGCGAGTTTCTACTTTCAGATGCAACAGGAATTTCTCGAGTTCGACAAGCCGTTCGCGAGATATGGGAGTTTGAAATTAAGGAACGGTTGAGAAACCATCAAAATTTTCGCAATTCTGATGGTAGAAACGAATAACTGGAATGACCTAGGGGAAAAGTACACACACCATTGTAATCGGTCGAGTTTCTACTTTCAGATGCAACAGGAAATAATCGAGTTCGTCAATCCGTTCGCGAGATATGGGAGTTTGAAGTTAAGGAATGCTTGAGAAACCATCAAAATTTTCGCAAGTCTGATACTCGAATCCAATAACTGGAATGGCCTAGGGGAAAAGTACACACACCATTGTATTGGGGCGAGTTTCTACTTTCAGATGCAACAGGAATTTCTCGAGTTCGTCAATCCGTTCGCGAGATATGGGAGTTTGAAGTTAAGGAATGGTTGACAAACCATCAAAATTTTCGCAAGTGTGATACTCGGAACCAATACCTGGAATGGCCTAGGGGAAAAGTACACACACCATTGTAATGGGGCGATTTTCTACTTCCAGATGCAACAGGAAATAATCGAGTTCGTCAATCTGTTCGCGAGGTATGGGAGTTTGGAGTTAAGGAATGGTTGAGAAACCATCAAAATTCTCGCAATTCAGATGCTAGAAACGAATAACTGGAATGACCTGGGGGAAAATTACACACACCATTGTAATCGGTCGACTTTCTACTTTCAGATGCAACAGGAAATAATCTAGTGCGTCAAACCGTTCGCGAGGTATGGGAGTTTGGAGTTAAGGAATGCTTGAGAAAAGATCAAAATTTTCGCAAGTCTGATACTCGTAACCAATAACTACTATGGCCTAGGGCAAAAATACACATACCGTTGTAATCGGAAGAGTTTCTGCTTTCAGATGCAACCGGAATTCTCGAGTTCGTCAATCCGTTCGCGAGATATGGGAGTTTGAAGGTAAGGAATGGTTGAGAAACCATCAAAATTTTCGCTGGTCTGATACTCGAAACCAATAACTGGAATGGCCTAGGGCAAAAATAAACATACCTTTGCAATGGGGCGAGTTTCTACTTTCAGATGCAACAGGAATTTCTCGAGTTCGACAAGCCGTTCGCGAGATATGGGAGTTTGAAATTAAGGAACGGTTGACAAACCATCAAAATTTTCGCAAGTGTGATACTCGAAACCAATAACTGGAATGGCCTAGGGGAAAAGTACACACACCATTGTAATGGGGCGATTTTCTACTTTCAGATGCAACAGGAAATAATCGAGTTCGTCAATCCGTTCGCGAGATATGGGAGTTTGGAGTTAAGGAATGCTTGAGAAACCATCAAAATTTTCGCAATTCTGATGCTAGAAACGAATAACTGGAATGGCCTGGGGGAAAATTACACACACCATTGTAATCGGTCGACTTTCTACTTTCAGATGCAACAGGAAATAATCTAGTTCGTCAATCCGTTTGCGAGATATGGGAGTTTGAAGTTAAGGAATGGTTGAGAAACCATCAAATTTTTCGCAAGTCTGATACTCGAAACCAATAACTACAATGGCCTAGGGGAAAAATACACATAGCGTTGTAATCGGGAGAGTTTCTATTTTCAGATGCAACAGAAATTTTTCGGATTCGTCAATCCGTTCGCGAAATATGGGAGTTTGGAGTTAAGGAATGGTTGAGAAACCATAAAAATTTTCGCAAGTCTGATACTCGAAACCAATAACTACTATGGCCTAGGGCAAAAATACACGAACCGTTGTAATCGGACGAGTTTCTACTTTCAGATGCAAGAGGAATTTCTCGAGTTCGTCAATCCGTTCGCGAGATATGGGAGTTTGAAGTTAAGGAATGGTTGAGAAACCATCAAAATTCTCGCAATTCTGATGCTAGAAACGAATAACTGGAATGACCTAGGGGAAAAGTACACACACCATTGTAATCGGACGACTTTCTACTATCAGATGCAACAGGAATTTCTCGAGCTCGTCAATCCGTTCGCGAGATATGGGAGTTTGAAATTAAGGAACGGTTGCGAAACCATCACAATTTCCGCAAGTCTGATACTCGAAACCAGTAACTGGAATGGCCTAGGGGAAAAGTACACACACCATTGCAATGGGGCGAGTTTCTACTTTCAGATGCAACAGGAATTTCTCGAGTTCGACAAGCCGTTCGCGAGATATGGGAGTTTGAAATTAAGGAACGGTTGAGAAACCATCAAAATTTTCGCAATTCTGATGGTAGAAACGAATAACTGGAATGACCTAGGGGAAAAGTACACACACCATTGTAATCGGTCGAGTTTCTACTTTCAGATGCAACAGGAAATAATCGAGTTCGTCAATCCGTTCGCGAGATATGGGAGTTTGAAGTTAAGGAATGCTTGAGAAACCATCAAAATTTTCGCAAGTCTGATACTCGAATCCAATAACTGGAATGGCCTAGGGGAAAAGTACACACACCATTGTATTGGGGCGAGTTTCTACTTTCAGATGCAACAGGAATTTCTCGAGTTCGTCAATCCGTTCGCGAGATATGGGAGTTTGAAGTTAAGGAATGGTTGACAAACCATCAAAATTTTCGCAAGTGTGATACTCGGAACCAATACCTGGAATGGCCTAGGGGAAAAGTACACACACCATTGTAATGGGGCGATTTTCTACTTTCAGATGCAACAGGAAATAATCGAGTTCGTCAATCTGTTCGCGAGGTATGGGAGTTTGGAGTTAAGAAATGGTTGAGAAACCATCAAAATTCTCGCAATTCAGATGCTAGAAACGAATAACTGGAATGACCTGGGGGAAAATTACACACACCATTGTAATCGGTCGACTTTCTACTTTCAGATGCAACAGGAAATAATCTAGTGCGTCAAACCGTTCGCGAGGTATGGGAGTTTGGAGTTAAGGAATGCTTGAGAAAAGATCAAAATTTTCGCAAGTCTGATACTCGTAACCAATAACTACTATGGCCTAGGGCAAAAATACACATACCGTTGTAATCGGAAGAGTTTCTGCTTTCAGATGCAACCGGAATTCTCGAGTTCGTCAATCCGTTCGCGAGATATGGGAGTTTGAAGGTAAGGAATGGTTGAGAAACCATCAAAATTTTCGCTGGTCTGATACTCGAAACCAATAACTGGAATGGCCTAGGGCAAAAATACACATACCTTTGCAATGGGGCGAGTTTCTACTTTCAGATGCAACAGGAATTTCTCGAGTTCGACAAGCCGTTCGCGAGATATGGGAGTTTGAAATTAAGGAACGGTTGAGAAACCATCAAAATTTTCGCAATTCTGATGGTAGAAACGAATAACTGGAATGACCTAGGGGAAAAGTACACACACCATTGTAATCGGTCGAGTTTCTACTTTCAGATGCAACAGGAAATAATCGAGTTCGTCAATCCGTTCGCGAGATATGGGAGTTTGAAGTTAAGGAATGCTTGAGAAACCATCAAAATTTTCGCAAGTGTGATACTCGGAACCAATACCTGGAATGGCCTAGGGGAAAAGTACACACACCATTGTAATGGGGCGATTTTCTACTTCCAGATGCAACAGGAAATAATCGAGTTCGTCAATCTGTTCGCGAGGTATGGGAGTTTGGAGTTAAGGAATGGTTGAGAAACCATCAAAATTCTCGCAATTCAGATGCTAGAAACGAATAACTGGAATGACCTGGGGGAAAATTACACACACCATTGTAATCGGTCGACTTTCTACTTTCAGATGCAACAGGAAATAATCTAGTGCGTCAAACCGTTCGCGAGGTATGGGAGTTTGGAGTTAAGGAATGCTTGAGAAAAGATCAAAATTTTCGCAAGTCTGATACTCGTAACCAATAACTACTATGGCCTAGGGCAAAAATACACATACCGTTGTAATCGGAAGAGTTTCTGCTTTCAGATTCAACCGGAATTTCTCGAGTTCGTCAATCCGTTCGCGAGATATGGGAGTTTGAAGGTAAGGAATGGTTGAGAAACCATCAAAATTTTCGCTGGTCTGATACTCGAAACCAATAACTGGAATGGCCTAGGGCAAAAATACACATACCTTTGTAATCGGGCGAGTTTCTACTTTCAGATGCAACAGGAATTTCCCGAGTTCGACAAGCCGTTCGCGAGATATGGGAGTTTGAAATTAAGGAACGGTTGAGAAACCATCAAAATTTTCTCAATTCTGATGGTAGAAACGAATAACTGGAATGACCTAGGGGAAAAGTACACACACCATTGTAATCGGTCGAGTTTCTACTTTCAGATGCAACAGGAAATAATCGAGTTCGTCAATCCGTTCGCGAGATATGGGAGTTTGAAGTTAAGGAATGCTTGAGAAACCATCAAAATTTTCGCAAGTCTGATACTCGAATCCAATAACTGGAATGGCCTAGGGGAAAAGTACACACACCATTGTATTGGGGCGAGTTTCTACTTTCAGATGCAACAGGCATTTCCCGAGTTCGTCAATCCGTTCGCGAGATATGGGAGTTTGAAGTTAAGGAATGGTTGACAAACCATCAAAATTTTCGCAAGTGTGATACTCGGAACCAATAACTGGAATGGCCTAGGGGAAAAGTACACACACCATTGTAATGGGGCGATTTTCTACTTTCAGATGCAACAGGAAATAATCGAGTTCGTCAATCTGTTCGCGAAATATGGAAGTTTGGATTTAAGGAATGGTTGAGAAACCATAAAAATTTTCGCAAGTCTGATACTCGAAACCAATAACTACTATGGCTTAGGGCAAAAAAATACAGCGGGAAAGAGGGCTCTGCAGGTCGCCATCAAACGGGCCAAGGCCCAGAGCTGGAAGGAGCTCCTCGAGACCCTCGAGCGGGATCCATGGGGGCGCCCATACCGGATAGTTCTGAATAAACTCCGGCCATGGGCGCCCCCGATCACCGAGGGTCTCGACCCCCAGCTCTTGAGGGACGTGGTCGACACGCTCTTCCCGATCGTGGGGGAGAGCGGGCCACGTCCCTCTGCGGACCCGACCACCTGGTCCGCGGAGCTGGGGGTCTCGGCTGGGGAGCTAGCCGCGGCCATCCGAAGACTCGGGGCGAAGGATACTGCCCCGGGTCCTTCGGGAGTGCCCGGCCGAGTCTTGGTCTTGGCCGCGGACGTCCTGGGTGACGGCCTCCGGGAGCTATTCGACCGCTGCCTGGAGGCCGGGCGATTCCCCTCCGCATGGAAGGTGGCCCGAATGGTCCTCCTCCGGAAAGAGGGTAGGCCCGCGGACTCTCCGTCCGCGTACCGGCCGATTTGCCTGCTCGACGATGTGGGCAAGCTCCTGGAAAGAGTCGTGGCGGCCCGCATCGTCGGGCACCTGTCGCGGGGTGGGCCCGGGCTGGCGGAGTGCCAGTTCGGGTTCCGGGAGGGCCGGTCGACGATCGACGCGATTCGACGCGTCCGGTCCCTCTCGGCCTCGGCGGTCTCCCGGGGTGGGGTGGCATTGGCGGTGTCCTTGGACATCGCCAATGCGTTTAACACCCTACCCTGGGAGGCGATTAGGCGGGGGCTTGAGGAACATCGAGTCCCCGCCTACCTTAGGGCAGTCGTCGAGGACTACCTCCGCGACAGGTGGATCGAGTATCCGGGCCGGTGCGGGACGGAGAGGAGAGCGGTGTACTCCGGGGTTCCGCAGGGGTCGGTGTTAGGACCCCTGCTGTGGAACCTCGGGTACGACACCGTCCTGCGGGCCGAAGACCTCCCCGACGGCGTCAGTCTGACGTGCTACGCGGACGACACCTTGTTGTTGGCCGTCGGGGGGGACTGGAGGGGGGCTGTTCGGGCCGCCGAGGACCGGTGCCCGGCGCGTCGTCTCCCGGATCAGGGGGATCGGTTTGGAGGTGGCTCTCCACAAAACCGAGGTACTCGGGATGTATAGACCCCGGGGAGAGCCGCCTCCCCCCCTGATCCGGGTGGGTGAGACAGACGTCGAGGTGAGGTCTCAGATGAAATATCTGGGACTTCACCTCGACAGCCACTGGCGCTTCGAGGGTCATTTCCGGGCCCTGGCCCCGCGGTTGGAGAGGATAGTTGGCGCTTTGGGCCGTATCCTCCCCAACCTGCGGGGCCCGAGTGACCGGGTTCGCCGCCTCTACGCGGGAATGGTCCACTCGGTGGCCCTATACGGGGCCCCCGTGTGGGCGGGCGACCTGGCCGCCTCCCGGCGCAGCAAGGTATTGCTGCGCCGGGTTCAAAGGCGGCTTGCATTGCGGATCGCCCGGGGGTACCGGACCGTATCGTATGAGGCGGCGAGCGTCCTGTCAGGGCTACCCCCGGCGGACTTGATCGCGGGCGCGCATGCGGCTTTCTACGAGGGCCGCATGCGCGCCCGCGAGGATGGGGTGGTCCTGGCGGGATGCGAGGTGGAGGCCCTCAGGCGCCAGGCCCGGGAGTCCATGCTGCAGCTTTGGCAGCAGCGGCTGGCCGAGCCGTTGTTCGGCCAGAGGACTGTCCGGGCTATCCGGCCGGTCCTGTTTGAGTGGCTGGGTAGGCGCTTCGGCTCACTCACCTACCGGTTGGTGCAGGTGCTGTCCGGGCACGGATGCTTCGGTCAGTACCTGTGCCGGATCGGTGTGGAAGAGGCGGCGCGCTGCTGGCACTGTCCAGCGGACGAGGACACGGCGCAACACACCCTCGAGGTGTGTCCGGCCTGGGGGGTGGAGCGCCGTGTCCTCACGGCCGTGATTGGGGCGGACCTATCGCTGCCGGGCGTGGTACAGGCCATGCTCGGCAGCGAGACGAAGTGGCGGGCCGTGGCCTCCTTCTGCGAGGAGGTAATCTCGCAGAAGGAGGCCGCGAGCCGCAATCGCGAGAGCGGGAGACCGCGAGCGAGGCCCCGTCCGAGGCCGGGGGCGGGTGGGCCTCCGGAAGGGCCGGGGAGGCCACCCTGAGAGCGGCGGGCGGGGGTGCGTAGCCCTTGAGGCTCGTGCCACCGCCCGTCGTCTGAGGGGTGGGTAGAGTAAGGGACGGCGACGCTCTCGGGGGCGGAGAGGCCAGAGCCGCCCTCGGGAGCGTACGAGCCGGGGTGCGGCCGCGCCGACGGCACGGTCCCAGGGCCGTGCCCCCGGCGCGGCTATGGGGGCCGTGGGCGGTCGCGAGTGTGGGACTCGCGGCCGCCCTCGGGCGGCCCCCGGGAGTGGGACGTCGGAGCAGTGTGGCCCTGCTCCGACGTCGGGCGCCAGAGCGCCGAGGAGAAAACAGGGAAGGGAGGGTGAAGTACCCCCTCCCTTCCCTGGAACGGGAGGACACGGGCGCGAGAGCCCTGCACGGGGGAGCACCTGATGTTATGATGTCTTCGGTCCCAGGTGCTCCCCCTGCATAGTGCGAGGATGGCCACCGTGGTGGGTTTTAGTGGGTAGGTCCCGCGCCCGATGGGTTTCCTTCCGGGCGCGGGGAATCCCACACTCCCCCCGCCCCTCCCCAGGCGGCGGGGGGGTCTTTCGAAGATTTCCCCCACGTTAAAAAAAAAAAAAAAAAAAAAGGGCAAAAATACACAAACCGTTGTAATCGGGCGAGCTACTTCTTTCAGATGCAATAGGAATTTCTCGAGTTCGTCAATCCTTTCGTGAGATATGGGAGTTTGAAGTTAAGGAATGGTTGAGAAACCATCAAAATTTTCGCAAGTCTGATCCTCGAAACCAATAACTACAATGGCCTAGGGGAAAAATACACATACCGTTGTAATTGGGAGAGTTTCTACTTTCAGATGCAACAGGAAATAATCGAGTTCGTCAATCTGTTCGCGAGGTATGGGAGTTTGGAGTTAAGCAATGGTTGAGAAACCATCAAAATTCTCGCAATTCAGATGCTAGAAACGAATAACTGGAATGACCTGGGGGAAAATTACACACACCATTGTAATCGGTCGACTTTCTACTTTCAGATGCAACCGGAATTTCTCGAGTTCGTCAATCCGTTCGCGAGATATGGGAGTTTGAAGGTAAGGAATGGTTGAGAACCCATCAAAATTTTCGCTGGTCTGATACTCGAAACCAATAACTGGAATGGCCTAGGGCAAAAATACACATACCTTTGTAATCGGGCGAGTTTCTACTTTCAGATGCAACAGGAATATCTCGAGTTCGTTAATCCGTTCGCGAGATATGGGAGTTTGAAGTTAAGGAATGGTTGAGAAACCATCAAATTTTTCGCAAGTCTGATACTCGAAACCAATAACTACAATGGCCTAGGGGAAAAATACACATAGCGTTGTAATCGGGAGAGTTTCCATTTTCAGATGCAACAGAAATTTTTCGGATTCGTCAATCCGTTCGCGAAATATGGAAGTTTGGATTTAAGGAATGGTTGAGAAACCATAAAAATTTTCGCAAGTCTGATACTCGAAACCAATAACTACTATGGCTTAGGGCAAAAATACACAAACCCTTGTAATCGGGCGAGCTACTTCTTTCAGATGCAATAGGAATTTCTCGAGTTCGTCAATCCTTTCGTGAGATATGGGAGTTTGAAGTTAAGGAATGGTTGAGAAACCATCAAAATTTTCGCAAGTCTGATCCTCGAAACCAATAACTACAATGGCCTAGGGGAAAAATACACATACCGTTGTAATTGGGAGAGTTTCTACTTTCAGATGCAACAGAAATTTTTCGGATTCGTCAATCCGTTCGCGTGATATGGGGGTTTGAAGTCAAGGAATGCTTGAGAAAACATCAAAATTTTCGCAAGTCTGATACTCGAAACCAATAACTACTATGGCCTAGGGCAAAAATACACATACCGTTGTAATCGGGCGAGCTACTTCTTTCAGATGCAACAGGAATTTCTCGAGTTCGTCAGTCCGTTCGCGAGATATGGGAGTTTGAAGTTAAGGAATGGTTGAGAAGCCATCAAAATTTTCGTGAGTCTGTTACTAGAAACCAATAACAGGAATGGCCTAGGGGAAAAGTACACACACCATTGCAATCGGACGACTTTCTACTTTCAGATGCAACAGGCATTTCTCGAGCTCGTCAATCCGTTCGCGAGATATGGGAGTTTGAAGTTAAGGAATGGTTGAGTAACCATCAAAATTTTCGCAAGTTTGATACTCGAAACCAATAACTACTATGGCCTAGGGCAAAAATACACATACCGTTGTAATCGGGCGAGCTACTTCTTTCAGATGCAACAGGAATTTCTCGAGTTCGTCAGTCCGTTCGCGAGATATGGGAGTTTGAAGTTAAGGAATGGTTGAGAAGCCATCAAAATTTTCGTGAGTCTGTTACTAGAAACCAATAACAGGAATGGCCTAGGGGAAAAGTACACACACCATTGTAATCGGACGACTTTCTACTTTCAGATGCAACAGGCATTTCTCGAGCTCGTCAATCCGTTCGCGAGATATGGGAGTTTGAAGTTAAGGAATGGTTGAGTAACCATCAAAATTTTCGCAAGTTTGATACTCGAAACCAATAACTACAATGGCCTAGGGCAAAAAAACACATACCGTTGTAATCGGGCGAGTTTCTGCTTTCAGATGCAATAGGAAATTCCCGAGTTCGTTAATCCGTTCGCGAGATATAAGAGTTTGAAGTTAAGGAATGGTTGAGAAACCATCAATATTTCCGCAAGTCTGTTACTCGAAACCAATAACTGGAGTGGCCTAGGGGAAAAGTACACATACCGTTGTAATTGGGAGAGTTTCTACTTTCAGATGCAACAGAAATTTTTCGGATTCGTCAATCCTTTCGCGAGATATGGGAGTTTGAAGTAAAGGAATGGTTGAGAAACCATCAAAATTTTCGCAAGTCTGATACTCGAAACCAATAACTACTATGGCCTAGGGCAAAAATACACATACCGTTGTAATCGGACGAGTTTCTGGTTTCCGATGCAATAGGAAATTCTCGAGTTCTTCAATCCGTTCGCGAGATATGGGAGTTTGAAGTTAAGGAATGGTTGAGAAACCATCAAAATTTTCGCAAGTCTGATACTCGAAACCAATAACTACTATGGCCTAGGGCAAAAATACACACACCGTTGTAATCGGACGAGCTTCTACTTTCTGATGCAACAGGAATTTCTCGAGTTCGTCAATCCGTTCGCGAGATATGGGAGTTTGAAGTTAAGGAATGTTTGAGAAACCATCAAAATTTTCGCAATTCTGATGCTAGAAACGAATAACTGGAATGCCCTAGGGGAAAAGTACACACACCTTTGTAATGGGGCGAGTTTCTACTTTCAGATGCAACAGGAATTTCTCGAGTTCGCCAATCCGTTCGCGAGGTATCGGAGTTTGAAGTTAAGGAATGGTTGAGAAACCATCAAAATTTTCGCAAGTCTGATACTCGAAACCAATAACTACTATGGCCTAGGGCAAAAATACACATACCGTTGTAATCGGACGACTTTCTACTTTCAGATGCAACAGGAATTTCTCGAGTTCGTCAACCGTTCGCGAGATATGGGAGTTTGAAGTTAAGGAATGGTTGAGAGACCATCAAAATTTTCGCAAATCTGATACTCGAAACCAATAACTACTATGGCCTAGGGCAAAAATACACATACCGTTGTAATCGGACGAGTTTCTGGTTTCAGATGCAACAGGAATTTCTCGAGTTCGTCAATCCGTTCGCGAGATATGGGAGCTTGAATTTAGGAACGGTTGAGAAACCATCAAAATTTACGCAAGTCTGATACACGAAACCAATAACTACAAAGTCTTAGAGGGAAAATACACATACCGTTGTAATCGGGAGAGTTTCTTCTTCCAGATGCAACCGGAATTTCTCGTGTTCGTCAATCCGTTCGCGAGGTATCGGAGATTGAACTTAAGGAATGGTTGAGAAACCATCAAAATTTTCGCATATCTGATACTCGAAACCAATAACTACAATGGCCTAGGGGAAAAATACACATAGCGTTGTAATCGGGCGAGTTTCTACTTTCAGTTGCAACAGGAATTTCTCGAGTACGTCAATCCGTTCGCGAGATATGGGAGTTTGAAGTTAAGGAATGGTTGAGAAACCATCAAAATTTTCGCTGGTCTGATACTCCAAACCGATAACTGGAATGGCCTAGTGGAAAAGTACACACACCAATGTAATCGGTCGAGTTTCTACTTTCAGATGCAACAGGAATTTCTCGAGTTCGTCAACCGTTCGCGAGATATGGGAGTTTGAAGTTAAGGAATGGTTGAGAAACCATCAAAATTTTCGCAAGTCTGATACTCGAAACCAATAACTACAAAGGCCTAGGGGAAAAATACACATATGTTTGTAATCGGGCGAGTTTCTGCTTTCAGATTCAACAGGAATCTCTCGAGTTCGTCAATCCGTTCGCGAGATATGGGAGTTTGAAGTTAAGGAATGGTTGAGAAACCATGAAAATTTTCACAAGTCTGTTACTCGAAACCAATAACTACTATGGCCTAGGGCAAAAATACACATACCGTTGTAATCGGGCGAGCTACTTCTTTCAGATGCAATAGGAATTTCTCGAGTTCGTCAATCCTTTCGTGAGATATGGGAGTTTGAAGTTAAGGAATGGTTGAGAAACCATCAAAATTTTCGCAAGTCTGATCCTCGAAACCAATAACTACAATGGCCTAGGGGAAAAATACACATACCGTTGTAATTGGGAGAGTTTCTACTTTCAGATGCAACAGAAATTTTTCGGATTCGTCAATCCGTTCGCGTGATATGGGGGTTTGAAGTCAAGGAATGCTTGAGAAAACATCAAAATTTTCGCAAGTCTGATACTCGAAACCAATAACTACTATGGCCTAGGGCAAAAATACACATACCGTTGTAATCGGGCGAGTTTCTGCTTTCAGATGCAATAGGAAATTCTCGAGTTCGTTAATCCGTTCGCGAGATATAAGAGTTTGAAGTTAAGGAATGGTTGAGAAACCATCAATATTTCCGCAAGTCTGTTACTCGAAACCAATAACTGGAATGGCCTAGGGGAAAAGTAGACACACCGTTGTAATGGGGCGAGTTTCTACTTTCAGATGCAACAGGAATTTCTCGAGTTCGTCAATCCGTTCGCGAGATATGGGAGTTTGAAGTTAAGGAATGGTTGAGAAACCATCAAAATTTTCGCAAGTCTGATACTCGAAACCAATAACTACTACGGCCTAGGGCAAAAATACACATACCATTGTAATCGGACGAGTTTCTGTTTCAGATGCAACAGGAATTTCTCGAGTTCGTTAACCCGTTCGCGAGATATGGGAGTTTGAAGTTAAGGAATGGTTGAGAAACCATCAAAATTTTCGCAAGTCTGATACTCGAAACCAATAACTACAAAGGCCTAGGGGAAAAATACACATATGTTTGTAATCGGGCGAGTTTCTGCTTTCAGATTCAACAGGAATCTCTCGAGTTCGTCAATCCGTTCGCGAGATATGGGAGTTTGAAGTTAAGGAATGGTTGAGAAACCATGAAAATTTTCACAAGTCTGTTACTCGAAACCAATAACTACTATGGCCTAGGGCAAAAATACACATACCGTTGTAATCGGGCGAGCTACTTCTTTCAGATGCAATAGGAATTTCTCGAGTTCGTCAATCCTTTCGCGAGATATGGGAGTTTGAAGTTAAGGAATGGTTGAGAAACCATCACAATTTTCGCAAGTCTGATACTCGAAACCAATGACTACTATGGCCTAGGGGAAAAATACACATACCTTTGTAATCGGGCGAGTCTCTACTTTCAGATGCAGCAGGAATTTCTCGAGTTCGTCAATCCGTTCGCGAGATATGGGAGTTTGAAGTTAAGGAATGGTTGAGAAACCATCACAATTTTCGCAAGTCTGTTACTCGAAACCAATAACTGGAATGGCCTAGGGGAAAAGTACACACACCGTTGTAATGGGCGAGTTTCTACTTTCAGATGCTACAGGAATGTCTCGAGTTCGTCAATCCGTTCGCGAGATACGGGAGTTTGAAGTTAAGGAATGGTTGAGAAACCATCAAAATTTTCGCAATTCTGATGCTAGAAACGAATAACTGGAATGACCTAGGGGAAAAGTACACACACCATTGTCAACGGGGGAGTCTCTACTTTCAGATACAACAGGAATTTCTCGAGTTCGTCATTCCGTTCGCGAGATATGGGTGTTTGAAGGTAAGGAAAGTTTGAGAAACCATCAAAATTTTCGCAAGTCTGATACTCGAAACCAATAACTACTATGGCCTAGGGCAAAAATACACATACCGTTGTAATCGGGAGAGTCTCTTCTTCCAGATGCAACCGGAGTTTCTCGTGTTCGTCAATCCGTTCGCGAGATATGGGAGTTTGAAGTTAAGGAATGGTTGAGAAACCATCAAAATTTTCGCAAGTCTGATACTCGAAACCAATAACTACAATGGCCTAGGGGAAAAATACACATAGCGTTGTAATCGGGCGAGTTTCTACTTTCAGTTGCAACAGGAATTTCTCGAGTTCGTCATTCCGTTCGCGAGATATGGGTGTATGAAGGTAAGGAATGGTTGAGAAACCATCAAAATTTTCGAAAGTCTGATACTGGAAACCAATAACTGGAATGGCCTATGGCAAAAATACACATAGCGTTGTAATCGGGCGAGTTTCTACTTTCAGTTGCAACAGGAATTTCTCGAGTTCGTCATTCCGTTCGCGAGATATGGGTGTATGAAGGTAAGGAATGGTTGAGAAACCATCAAAATTTTCGCTGGTCTGATAGTCGAAACCAATAACTGGAATGGCCTATGGCAAAAATACACACACCATTGTAATCGGTCGAGTTTCTTCTTTCAGATGCAACAGGAAATAATCGAGTTCGTCAATCCGTTCGCGAGATATGGGAGTTTGAAGTTAAGGAATGGTTGAGAAACCATCAAAATTTTCGAAAGTCTGATACTGGAAACCAATAACAGGAATGGCCGAGGGGAAAAGTACACGCACCATTGTAATCGGGCGAGTTTCTACTTTCAGAAACAACAGGAATTTCTCGAGTACGTTATTCTGTTCGCGAGATATGGGTGTTTGAATGTAAGGAATGGTTGAGAAACCAACAAAATTTTCGCAAGTCTGATACTCGAAACCAATAACTACAAAGGCCTAGGGGAAAAATACACATACCTTTGTAATCGGGCGAGTCTCTACTTTCAGATGCAACAGGAATTTCTCGAGTTCGTCAATCCGTTCGCGAGATATGGGAGTTTGAAGTTAAGGAATGGTTGAGAAACCATCACAATTTTCTCAAGTCTGTTACTCGAAACCAATAACTGGAATGGCCTAGGGGAAAAGTACACACACCGTTGTAATGGGGCGAGTTTCTACTTTCAGATGCTACAGGAATGTCTCGAGTTCATCAATCCGTTCGCGATATACGGGAGTTTGAAGTTAAGGAATGGTTGAGAAACCATCAAAATTTTCGCAATTCTGATGCTAGAAACGAATAACTGGAATGACCTAGGGGAAAAATACACACACCATTGTCAACGGGGTAGTCTCTACTTTCAGATACAACAGGAATTTCTCGAGTTCGTCATTCCGTTCGCGAGATATGGGTGTTTGAAGGTAAGGAAAGTTTGAGAAACCATCAAAATTTTCGCAAGTCTGATACTCGAAACCAATAACTACTATGGCCTAGGGCAAAAATACACATACCGTTGTAATCGGGAGAGTCTCTTCTTCCAGATGCAACCGGAGTTTCTCGTGTTCGTCAATCCGTTCGCGAGATATGGGAGTTTGAAGTTAAGGAATGGTTGAGAAACCATCAAAATTTTCGCAAGTCTGATACTCGAAACCAATAACTACAATGGCCTAGGGGAAAAATACACATAGCGTTGTAATCGGGCGAGTTTCTACTTTCAGTTGCAACAGGAATTTCTCGAGTTCGTCATTCCGTTCGCGAGATATGGGTGTATGAAGGTAAGGAATGGTTGAGAAACCATCAAAATTTTCGCTGGTCTGATAGTCGAAACCAATAACTGGAATGGTCTATGGCAAAAATACACACACCATTGTAATCGGTCGAGTTTCTACTTTCAGATGCAACAGGAAATAATCGAGTTCGTCAATCCGTTCGCGAGATATGGGAGTTTGAAGTTAAGGAATGCTTGAGAAACCATCAAAATTTTCGAAAGTCTGATACTGGAAACCAATAACAGGAATGGCCTAGGGGAAAAGTACACACACCATTGTAATCGGGCGAGTTTCTACTTTCAGAAACAACAGGAATTTCTCGAGTACGTTATTCTGTTCGCGAGATATGGGTGTTTGAATGTAAGGAATGGTTGAGAAACCATCAAAATTTTCGCAAGTCTGATACTCGAAAACAATAACTACAATGGCCTAGGGGAAAAATACACATACCTTTGTAATCGGGCGAGCTTCTACTTTCAGATGCAACAGGAATTTCTCGAGTTCGTCAATCCGTTCGCGAGATATGGGAGTTTGAAGTTAAGGAATGGTTGAGAAACCATCAAACTTTTCGCAATTCTGATGCTAGAAACGAATAACTGGAATGACCTAGGGGAAAAGTGCACACACCATTGTAATGGGGCGAGTTTCTACTTTCAGATGCAACAGGAATTTCTCGAGTTCGTCAATCCGTTCGCGAGATATGGGAGTTTGAAGTTAAGGAATGGTTGAGAAACCATCAAAATTTTCGCAAGTCTGTTACTCGAAACCAATAACTACTACGGCCTAGGGCAAAAATACACATACCATTGTAATCGGACGAGTTTCTGTTTCAGATGCAACAGGAATTTCACGAGTTCGTCAATCCTTTCGCGAGATATGGGAGTTTGAAGTTAAGGAATGGTTGAGAAACCATCACAATTTTCGCAAGTCTGATACTCGAAACCAATGACTACTATGGCCTAGGGGAAAAATACACATACCTTTGTAATCGGGCGAGTCTCTACTTTCAGATGCAGCAGGAATTTCTCGAGTTCGTCAATCCGTTCGCGAGATATGGGAGTTTGAAGTTAAGGAATGGTTGAGAAACCATCACAATTTTCGCAAGTCTGTTACTCGAAACCAATAACTGGAATGGCCTAGGGTAAAAGTACACACACCGTTGTAATGGGGCGAGTTTCTACTTTCAGATGCTACAGGAATGTCTCGAGTTCGTCAATCCGTTCGCGAGATACGGGAGTTTGAAGTTAAGGAATGGTTGAGAAACCATCAAAATTTTCGCAATTCTGATGCTAGAAACGAATAACTGGAATGACCTAGGGGAAAAGTACACACACCATTGTCAACGGGGGAGTCTCTACTTTCAGATACAACAGGAATTTCTCGAGTTCGTCATTCCGTTCGCGAGATATGGGTGTTTGAAGGTAAGGAAAGTTTGAGAAACCATCAAAATTTTCGCAAGTCTGATACTCGAAACCAATAACTACTATGGCCTAGGGCAAAAATACACATACCGTTGTAATCGGGAGAGTCTCTTCTTCCAGATGCAACCGGAGTTTCTCGTGTTCGTCAATCCGTTCGCGAGATATGGGAGTTTGAAGTTAAGGAATGGTTGAGAAACCATCAAAATTTTCGCAAGTCTGATACTCGAAACCAATAACTACAATGGCCTAGGGGAAAAATACACATAGCGTTGTAATCGGGCGAGTTTCTACTTTCAGTTGCAACAGGAATTTCTCGAGTTCGTCATTCCGTTCGCGAGATATGGGTGTATGAAGGTAAGGAATGGTTGAGAAACCATCAAAATTTTCGCTGGTCTGATAGTCGAAACCAATAACTGGAATGGCCTATGGCAAAAATACACACACCATTGTAATCGGTCGAGTTTCTACTTTCAGATGCAACAGGAAATAATCGAGTTCGTCAATCCGTTCGCGAGATATGGGAGTTTGAAGTTAAGGAATGGTTGAGAAACCATCAAAATTTTCGAAAGTCTGATACTGGAAACCAATAACAGGAATGGCCGAGGGGAAAAGTACACACACCATTGTAATCGGGCGAGTTTCTACTTTCAGAAACAACAGGAATTTCTCGAGTACGTTATTCTGTTCGCGAGATATGGGTGTTTGAATGTAAGGAATGGTTGAGAAACCATCAAAATTTTCGCAAGTCTGATACTCGAAACCAATAACTACAACGGCCTAGGGGAAAAATACACATACCTTTGTAATCGGGCGAGTCTCTACTTTCAGATGCAACAGGAATTTCTCGAGTTCGTCAATCCGTTCGCGAGATATGGGAGTTTGAAGTTAAGGAATGGTTGAGAAACCATCACAATTTTCGCAAGTCTGTTACTCGAAACCAATAACTGGAATGGCCTAGGGGAAAAGTACACACACCGTTGTAATGGGGCGAGTTTCTACTTTCAGATGCTACAGGAATGTCTCGAGTTCGTCAATCCGTTCGCGATATACGGGAGTTTGAAGTTAAGGAATGGTTGAGAAACCATCAAAATTTTCGCAATTCTGATGCTAGAAACGAATAACTGGAATGACCTAGGGGAAAAGTACACACACCATTGTCAACGGGGTAGTCTCTACTTTCAGATACAACAGGAATTTCTCGAGTTCGTCATTCCGTTCGCGAGATATGGGTGTTTGAAGGTAAGGAAAGTTTGAGAAACCATCAAAATTTTCGCAAGTCTGATACTCGAAACCAATAACTACTATGGCCTAGGGCAAAAATACACATACCGTTGTAATCGGGAGAGTCTCTTCTTCCAGATGCAACCGGAGTTTCTCGTGTTCGTCAATCCGTTCGCGAGATATGGGAGTTTGAAGTTAAGGAATGGTTGAGAAACCATCAAAATTTTCGCAAGTCTGATACTCGAAACCAATAACTACAATGGCCTAGGGGAAAAATACACATAGCGTTGTAATCGGGCGAGTTTCTACTTTCAGTTGCAACAGGAATTTCTCGAGTTCGTCATTCCGTTCGCGAGATATGGGTGTATGAAGGTAAGGAATGGTTGAGAAACCATCAAAATTTTCGCTGGTCTGATAGTCGAAACCAATAACTGGAATGGTCTATGGCAAAAATACACACACCATTGTAATCGGTCGAGTTTCTACTTTCAGATGCAACAGGAAATAATCGAGTTCGTCAATCCGTTCGCGAGATATGGGAGTTTGAAGTTAAGGAATGCTTGAGAAACCATCAAAATTTTCGAAAGTCTGATACTGGAAACCAATAACAGGAATGGCCTAGGGGAAAAGTACACACACCATTGTAATCGGGCGAGTTTCTACTTTCAGAAACAACAGGAATTTCTCGAGTACGTTATTCTGTTCGCGAGATATGGGTGTTTGAATGTAAGGAATGGTTGAGAAACCATCAAAATTTTCGCAAGTCTGATACTCGAAACCAATAACTACAAAGGCCTAGGGGAAAAATACACGTACCTTTGTAATCGGGCGAGTTTCTACTTTCAGATGCAACAGGAATTTCTCGAGCACGTCAATCCGTTCGCGAGATATGGGAGTTTGAAGTTAAGGAATGGTTGAGAAACCATCAAAATTTTCGCAATTCAGATGCTAGAAACGAATAACTGGAATGACCTAGGGGAAAAGTACACACACCATTGTAATCGGGAGAGTTTCTTCTTCCAGATGCAACAGGAATTTCTCGAGTTCGTCAATCCTTTCGCGAGATATGGGAGTTTGAAGTTAAGGAATGCTTGAGAAACCATCAAAATTTTCGCAAGTCTGATACTCGAAACCAATAACTACAATGGCCTAGGGCAAAAATACACATAGCGTTGTAATCGGGAGAGTTTCTGTTTTCAGATGCAACAGAAATTTTTCGGATTCGTCAATCCGTTCGCGAAATATGGGAGTTTGAAGTTAAGGAATGGTTGAGAAAGCATCACAATTTTCGCAAGTCTGATACTCGAAAACAATAACTACTATGGCCTAGGGCAAAAATACACATACCGTTGTAATCCGGCGAGTTTCTGCTTTCCGATGCAATAGGAAATTCTCGAGTTCTTCAATCCGTTCGCGAGATATGGGAGTTTGAAGTTAAGGAATGGTTGAGAAACCATCAAAATTTTCGAAAGTCTGATACTCGAAACCAATAACTACGATGGCCTAGGGGGAAAATACACATACCGTTGTAATCGGGATAGTTTCTTCTTCCAGATGCAACCGGAATTTCTCGTGTTCGTCAATCCGTTCGCGAGATACGGGAGTTTGAAGTTAAGGAATGGTTGAGAAACCATCAAAATTTTCGCAATTCTGATGCTAGAAACGAATAACTGGAATGACCTAGGGGAAAAGTACACACACCATTGTCAACGGGGGAGTCTCTACTTTCAGATACAACAGGAATTTCTCGAGTTCGTCATTCCGTTCGCGAGATATGGGTGTTTGAAGGTAAGGAAAGTTTGAGAAACCATCAAAATTTTCGCAAGTCTGATACTCGAAACCAATAACTACTATGGCCTAGGGCAGAAATACACATACCGTTGTAATCGGGAGAGTCTCTTCTTCCAGATGCAACCGGAGTTTCTCGTGTTCGTCAATCCGTTCGCGAGATATGGGAGTTTGAAGTTAAGGAATGGTTGAGAAGCCATCAAAATTTTCGCAAGTCTGATACTCGAAACCAATAACTAAAATGGCCTAGGGGAAAAATACACATAGCGTTGTAATCGGGCGAGTTTCTACTTTCAGTTGCAACAGGAATTTCTCGAGTTCGTCATTCCGTTCGCGAGATATGGGTGTATGAAGGTAAGGAATGGTTGAGAAACCATAAAAATTTTCGCTGGTCTGATAGTCGAAACCAATAACTGGAATGGCCTATGGCAAAAATACACACACCATTGTAATCGGTCGAGTTTCTACTTTCAGATGCAACAGGAAATAAACGAGTTCGTCAATCCGTTCGCGAGATATGGGAGTTTGAAGTTAAGGAATGCTTGAGAAACCATCAAAATTTTCGAAAGTCTGATACTGGAAACCAATAACAGGAATGGCCTAGGGGAAAAGTACACACACCATTGTAATCGGGCGAGTTTCTACTTTCAGAAACAACAGGAATTTCTCGAGTACGTTATTCTGTTCGCGAGATATGGGTGTTTGAATGTAAGGAATGGTTGAGAAACCATCAAAATTTTCGCAAGTCTGATACTCGAAACCAATAACTACAAAGGCCTAGGGGAAAAATACACATACCTTTGTAATCGGGCGAGTTTCTACTTTCAGATGCAACAGGAATTTCTCGAGCACGTCAATCCGTTCGGGAGATATGGGAGTTTGAAGTTAAGGAATGGTTGAGAAACCATCAAAATTTTCGCAAGTCTGATACTGGAAACCAATAACAGGAATGGCCTAGGGGAAAAGTACACACAGCATTGTAATCGGGCGAGTTTCTACTTTCAGATACAACAGGAATTTCTCGAGTTCGTCATTCCGTTCGCGAGATATGGGCGTTTGAAGGTAAGGAATGGTTGAGAAACCATCAAAATTTTCGCAAGTCTGATACTAGAATCGAATAACCGGAATGACCTAGTGGAAAAGTACACAAACCATAGTAATCGGACGACTTTCTACGTTCAGATGCAACAGGAAATAATCCAGCTCGTCAATCCGTTCGCGAGATATGGGAGTTTGAAGTTAAGGAATGCTTGAGAAACCATCAAAATTTTCTAAGTCTGATACTCGAAACCAATAACTACTAAGGCCTAGGGGAAAAATACACATACCATTGTAATCGGGCGAGTTTCTACTTTCAGATGCAACAGGAATTTCTCGAGTTCGTCAATCCGTTCGCGAGATATGGCAGTTTGAAATTAAGGAATGGTTGAGAAACGATAAAAATTTTTGCAAGTCTGGTACTCGAAACCAATAACTACAATGGCCTAGGGCAAAAATACACATAGCGTTGTAATCGGGAGAGTTTCTGTTTTCAGATGCAACAGAAATTTTTCGGATTCGTCAATCCGTTCGCGAAATATGGGAGTTTGAAGTTAAGGAATGGTTGAGAAAGCATCACAATTTTCGCAAGTCTGATACTCGAAAACAATAACTACAATGGCCTAGGGGAAAAATACACATACCCTTGTAATCGGGCGAGCTTCTACTTTCAGATGCAACAGGAATTTCTCGAGTTCGTCAATCCGTTCGCGAGATATGGGAGTTTGAAGTTAAGGAATGGTTGAGAAACCATCAAAATTTTCGCAAGTTTGATACTCGAAACCAATAACTACAATGGCCTGGGGCAAAAATACACATACCGTTGCAATCGGGCGAGTTTCTGCTTTCAGATGCAACAGGAATTTCTCGAGTTCGTCAATCCGTTCGCGAGATATGGGAGTTTGAAGTTAAGGAATGGTTGAGAAACCATCAAAATTTTCGCAAATCTGATACTCGAAACCAATAACTACTATGGCCTAGGGGAAAAATACAAATACCTTTGTAATCGGGCGAGTTTCTACTTTCAGATGCAACAGGAATTTCTCGAGTTCGTCAATCCGTTCGCGAGATATGGGAGTTTGAAGTTAAGGAATGGTTGAGAAACCATCAAAATTTTCGCAAGTCTGTTACTCGAAACCAATAACAGGAATGGCCTAGGGGAAAAGTACACACACCATTGTAACCGGACGAGTTTCTACTTTCAGATGCAACAGGAATTTCTCGAGTTCGTCAATCCGTTCGCGAGATTTGGGAGTTAGAAAGTAAGGAATGGTTGAGCAACCATCAAAATTTTCGAAAGTCTGATTCCCAAAACCAATAACTACAAAGGCCTAGGGGAAAAATACACATACCGTTGTAATCGGGCGAGTTTCTACTTTCAGATGCAACAGGAATATCTCGAGTTCGTCAATCCGTTCGCGAGATATGGGAGTTTGAAGTTAAGGAATGGTTGAGAAGCCATCAAAATTTTCGCAAGTCTGATACTCGAAACCAATAACTACAATGGCCTAGGGGAAAAATACACATAGCGTTGTAATCGGGCGAGTTTCTACTTTCAGTTGCAACAGGAATTTCTCGAGTTCGTCATTCCGTTCGCGAGATATGGGTGTATGAAGGTAAGGAATGGTTGAGAAACCATAAAAATTTTCGCTGGTCTGATAGTCGAAACCAATAACTGGAATGGCCTATGGCAAAAATACACACACCATTGTAATCGGTCGAGTTTCTACTTTCAGATGCAACAGGAAATAATCGAGTTCGTCAATCCGTTCGCGAGATATGGGAGTTTGAAGTTAAGGAATGCTTGAGAAACCATCAAAATTTTCGAAAGTCTGATACTGGAAACCAATAACAGGAATGGCCTAGGGGAAAAGTACACACACCATTGTAATCGGGCGAGTTTCTACTTTCAGAAACAACAGGAATTTCTCGAGTACGTTATTCTGTTCGCGAGATATGGGTGTTTGAATGTAAGGAATGGTTGAGAAACCATCAAAATTTTCGCAAGTCTGATACTCGAAACCAATAACTACAAAGGCCTAGGGGAAAAATACACATACCTTTGTAATCGGGCGAGTTTCTACTTTCAGATGCAACAGGAATTTCTCGAGCACGTCAATCCGTTCGGGAGATATGGGAGTTTGAAGTTAAGGAATGGTTGAGAAACCATCAAAATTTTCGCAAGTCTGATACTGGAAACCAATAACAGGAATGGCCTAGGGGAAAAGTACACACAGCATTGTAATCGGGCGAGTTTCTACTTTCAGATACAACAGGAATTTCTCGAGTTCGTCATTCCGTTCGCGAGATATGGGCGTTTGAAGGTAAGGAATGGTTGAGAAACCATCAAAATTTTCGCAAGTCTGATACTAGAAACGAATAACCGGAATGACCTAGTGGAAAAGTACACAAACCATAGTAATCGGACGACTTTCTACGTTCAGATGCAACAGGAAATAATCCAGCTCGTCAATCCGTTCGCGAGATATGGGAGTTTGAAGTTAAGGAATGCTTGAGAAACCATCAAAATTTTCTAAGTCTGATACTCGAAACCAATAACTACTAAGGCCTAGGGGAAAAATACACATACCATTGTAATCGGGCGAGTTTCTACTTTCAGATGCAACAGGAATTTCTCGAGTTCGTCAATCCGTTCGCGAGATATGGGAGTTTGAAGTTAAGTAATGGTTGAGAAACCATCAAAATTTTCGCAAGTCTGATACTCGAAACCTATAACCACTATGGCCCAGGGCAAAAATACACATACCGTTGTAATCGGACGAGTTTCTGCTTTCAGATGCAATAGGAATTTCTCGAGTTCGTCAATCCGTTCGCGAGATTTGGGAGTTAGAAAGTAAGGAATGGTTGAGGAATCATCAAAATTTTCGCAAGTCTGTTACTCGAAACCAATAACTGGAATGGCCTAGGGGAAAAGTACACACACCGTTGTAATGGGGCGAGTTTCTACTTTCAGATGCAACAGGAATTTCTCGAGTTCGTCAATCCGTTCGCGAGATATGGGAGTTTGAAGTTAAGGAATGGTTGAGAAACCATCAAAATTTTCGCAAGTCTGTTACTCGAAACCAATAACAGGAATGGCCTAGGGGAAAAGAACACACACCATTGTAACCGGACGAGTTTCTACTTTCAGATGCAACAGGAATTTCTCGAGTTTGTCATTCCGTTCGAGAGATATGGGTGTATGAAGGTAACGAATTGATGAGAAACCATCAAAATTTTCGCTGGTCTGATCCTCGAAACCAATAACTGGAATGGCCTAGGGCAAAAATACACATACCTTTGTTATCGGGCGAGTTTCTACTTTCAGATGCAACAGGAATTTCTCGAGTTCGTCAATCCGTTCGCGAGATATGGGAGTTTCAAGTTAAGGAATGGTTGAGGAACCATCAAAATTTTCGCAAGTCTGATACTCGAAACCAATAACTACTACGGCCTAGGGCAAAAATTCACATACCATTGTAATCGGACGAGTTTCTTTGTCAGATGCAACAGGAATTTCTCGAGTACGTTAATCCGTTCGCGAGATATGGGAGTTTGAAGTTAAGGAATGGTTGAGAAACCATCAAAATTTTCGCTGGTCTGATACTCGAAACCGATAACTGGAATGGCCTAGTGGCAAAGTACACACACCATTGTAATCGGGCGAGTTTCTACTTTCAGATGCAACAGGAATTTCTCGATTTCGTCAACCCTTCGAGAGATATGGGAGTTTGAAGTTAAGTAATGGTTGAGAAACCATCAAAATTTTCGCAAGTCTGATACTCGAAACCTATAACTACTATGGCCTAGGGCAAAAATACACATACCGTTGTAATCGGGCGAGTCTCTGCTTTCAGATGCAATAGGAATTTCTCGAGTTCGTCAATCCGTTCGCGAGATATGGGAGTTAGAAAGTAAGGAATGGTTGAGAAATAATCAAAATTTTCGCAAGTCTGTTACTCGAAACCAATAACTGGAATGGCCTAGGGGAAAAGTACACACACCATTGTAATGGGGCGAGTTTCTACTTTCAGATGCAACAGGAATTTCTCGAGTTCGTCATTCCGTTCGCGAGATATGGGTGTTTGAAGGTAAGGAATGGTTGAGAATACATCAAAAATTTCGCTGGTCTGACACTCGAAACCAATAACTGGAATGGCTTAGGGCAAATATACACATACCTTTGTAATCGGGCGAGTTTCTACTTTCAGATGCAACAGGCATTTCTCGAGTTCGTCAATCCGATCGCGAGATATGGGAGTTTGAAGTTAAGGAATGGTTGAGAAACCATCAAAATATTCGCAAGTTTGATACTCGAAACCAATAACTACAATGGCCTAGGGCAAAAATACAAATACCGTTGTAATCGGGCGAGTTTCTGCTTTCAGATGCAATAGGAAATTCTCGAGTTCGTGAATCCGTTCGCGAGATATGGGAGTTTGAAGTTAAGGAATGTTTGAGAAACCATCAATATTTTCGCAAGTCTGTTACTCGAAACCAATAACTGGAATGGCCTAGGGGAAAAGTACACACACCGTTGAAATGGGGCGAGTTTCTACTTTCAGATGCAACAGGAATTTCTCGAGTTCGTCAATCCGTTCGCGAGATATGGGAGTTAGAAAGTAAGGAATGGTTGAGAAACCATCAAAATTTTCGCAAGTCTGTTACTCGAAACCAGTAACTACTATGGCCTAGGGCAAAAATACACATACCGTTGTAATCCGGCGAGTTTCTGCTTTCCGATGCAATAGGAAATTCTCGAGTTCTTCAATCCGTTCGCGAGATATGGGAGTTTGAAGTTAAGGAATGGTTGAGAAACCATCAAAATTTTCGAAAGTCTGATACTCGAAACCAATAACTACTATGGCCTAGGGGGAAAATACACATACCGTTGTAATCGGGATAGTTTCTTCTTCCAGATGCAACCGGAATTTCTCGTGTTCGTCAATCCGTTCGCGAGATATGGGAGTTTGAAGTTAAGGAATGGTTGAGAAACCATCACAATCTTCGCAAATCTGATACTCGAAACCAATAACTACTATGGCCTAGGGGAAAAATACAAATACCTTTGTAATCGGGCGAGTTTCTACTTTCAGATGCAACAGGAATTTCTCGAGTTCGTCAATCCGTTCGCGAGATATGGGAGTTTGAAGTTAAGGAATGGTTGAGAAACCATCAAAATTTTCGCAAGTCTGATACTCGAAACCAATAACTACTACGGCCTAGGGCAAAAATTCACATACCATTGTAATCGGACGAGTATCTGTTTCAGATGCAACAGGAATTTCTCGAGTACGTCAATCCGTTCGCGAGATATGGGAGTTTGAAGTTAAGGAATGGTTGAGAAACCATCAAAATTTTCCCTGGTCTGATACTCGAAACCGAGAACTGGAATGGCCTAGTGGAAAAGTACACACACCATTGTAATCGGGCGAGCTTCTACTTTCAGATGCAACAGGAATTTCTCGAGTTCGTCAACCGTTCGCGAGATATGGGAGTTTGAAGTTAAGGAATGGTTGAGAATCCAACAAAATTTTCGCAAGTCTGATACTCGAAACCAATAACTACTACGGCCTAGGGCAAAAATACACATACCATTGTAATCGGACGAGTTTCTGTTTCAGATGCAACAGGAATTTCTCGAGTTCGTCAATCCGTTCGCGAGATATGGGAGTTTGAAGTTAAGGAATGGTTGAGAAACCATCAAAATTTTCGCAAGTCTGATACTCGAAACCAATAACTACAAAGGTCTAGGGGAAAAATACACATACGTTTGTAATCGGGCGAGTTTCTGCTTTCAGATGCAACAGGAATTTCTCGAGTTCGTCAATCCGTTCGCGAGATATGGGAGTTTGAAGTTAAGTAATGGTTGAGAAACCATCAAAATTTTCGCAAGTCTGATACTCGAAACCTATAACTACTATGGCCCAGGGCAAAAATACACATACCGTTGTAATCGGACGAGTTTCTGCTTTCAGATGCAATAGGAATTTCTCGAGTTCGTCAATCCGTTCGCGAGATTTGGGAGTTAGAAAGTAAGGAATGGTTGAGGAATCATCAAAATTTTCGCAAGTCTGTTACTCGAAACCAATAACTGGAATGGCCTAGGGGAAAAGTACACACACCGTTGTAATGGGGCGAGTTTCTACTTTCAGATGCAACAGGAACTTCTCGAGTTCGTCAATCCGTTCGCGAGATATGGGAGTTTGAAGTTAAGGAATGGTTGAGAAACCATCAAAATTTTCGCAAGTCTGTTACTCGAAACCAATAACAGGAATGGCCTAGGGGAAAAGTACACACACCATTGTAACCGGACGAGTTTCTACTTTCAGATGCAACAGGAATTTCTCGAGTTTGTCATTCCGTTCGAGAGATATGGGTGTATGAAGGTAACGAATTGATGAGAAACCATCAAAATTTTCGCTGGTCTGATCCTCGAAACCAATAACTGGAATGGCCTAGGGCAAAAATACACATACCTTTGTAATCGGGCGAGTTTCTACTTTCAGATGCAACAGGAATTTCTCGAGTTCGTCAATCCGTTCGCGAGATATGGGAGTTTCAAGTTAAGGAATGGTTGAGAAACCATCAAAATTTTCGCAAGTCTGATACTCGAAACCAATAACTACTACGGCCTAGGGCAAAAATTCACATACCATTGTAATCGGACGAGTTTCTTTGTCAGATGCAACAGGAATTTCTCGAGTACGTTAATCCGTTCGCGAGATATGGGAGTTTGAAGTTAAGGAATGGTTGAGAAACCATCAAAATTTTCGCTGGTCTGATACTCGAAACCGATAACTGGAATGGCCTAGTGGCAAAGTACACACACCATTGTAATCGGGCGAGTTTCTACTTTCAGATGCAACAGGAATTTCTCGATTTCGTCAACCCTTCGAGAGATATGGGAGTTTGAAGTTAAGTAATGGTTGAGAAACCACCAAATTTTCGCAAGTCTGATACTCGAAACCTATAACTACTATGGCCTAGGGCAAAAATACACATACCGTTGTAATCGGGCGAGTCTCTGCTTTCAGATGCAATAGGAATTTCTCGAGTTCGTCAATCCGTTCGCGAGATATGGGAGTTAGAAAGTAAGGAATGGTTGAGAAATAATCAAAATTTTCGCAAGTCTGTTACTCGAAACCAATAACTGGAATGGCCTAGGGGAAAAGTACACACACCATTGTAATGGGGCGAGTTTCTACTTTCAGATGCAACAGGAATTTCTCGAGTTCGTCATTCCGTTCGCGAGATATGGGTGTTTGAAGGTAAGGAATGGTTGAGAATACATCAAAAATTTCGCAAGTTTGATACTCGAAACCAATAACTACAATGGCCTAGGGCAAAAATACAAATACCGTTGTAATCGGGCGAGTTTCTGCTTTCAGATGCAATAGGAAATTCTCGAGTTCGTGAATCCGTTCGCGAGATATGGGAGTTTGAAGTTAAGGAATGTTTGAGAAACCATCAATATTTTCGCAAGTCTGTTACTCGAAACCAATAACTGGAATGGCCTAGGGGAAAAGTACACACACCGTTGTAATGGGGCGAGTTTCTACTTTCAGATGCAACAGGAATTTCTCGAGTTCGTCAATCCGTTCGCGAGATATGGGAGTTAGAAAGTAAGGAATGGTTGAGAAACCATCAAAATTTTCGCAAGTCTGTTACTCGAAACCAATAACAGGAATGGCCTAGGGGAAAAGTACACACACCATTGTAATCGGGCGAGCTTCTACTTTCAGATGCAACAGGAATTTCTCGAGTTCGTCATTCCGTTCGCGAGATATGGGTGTATGAAGGTAAGGAATTGATGAGAAACCATCAAAATTTTCGCTGGTCTGATACTCGAAACCAATAACTGGAATGGCCTAGGGCAAAAATACACATACCTTTGTAATCGGGCGAGTTTCTACTTTCAGATGCAACAGGAATTTCTCGAGTTCGTCAATCCGTTCGCGAGATATGGGAGTTTGAAGTTAAGGAATGGTTGAGAAACAATCAAAATTTTCGCAAGTCTGTAACTCGAAACCTATAACTACTATGGCCTAGGGCAAAAATACAAATACCGTTGTAATCGGACGAGTTTCTGCTTTCAGATGCAACAGGAATTTCTCGAGTTCGTCAATCCGTTCGCGAGATATGGGAGTTTGAAAGTAAGGAATGGTTGAGAAATCATCAAAATTTTCGCAAGTCTGTTACTCGAAACCAATAACTGGAATGGCCTAGGGGAAAAGTACACACACCATTGTAATGGGGCGAGTTTCTACTTTCAGATGCAACAGGAATTTCTCGAGTTCGTCTTTCCGTTCGCGAGATATGGGTGTTTGAAGGTAAGGAATGGTTGAGAACCCATCAAAATTTTCGCTGGTCTGATACTCGAAACCAATAACTACAAAGCCCTAGGGGAAAAATACACATACCTTTGTAATCGGGCGAGTTTCTACTTTCAGATGCAACAGGAATTTCTCGAGTTCGCCAATCCGTTCGCAAGATATGGGAGTTTGAAGTTAAGGAATGGTTGAGAAACCATCAATATGTTCGCTGGTCAGATCCTCGAAACCAATAACTGGAATGGCCTAGGAGAAAAGTACACACACCATTATAATGGGGCGAGTTTCTGGTTTCAGATGTAACAGGAATATCTCGAGTTGGTCAATCCGTTCGCGAGATATGGGAGTTTGAAGTTAAGGAATGGTTGAGAAACCATCAAAATTTACGCAAGTCTGATACTCGAAACCAATAACTGGAATGGCCTAGGAGAAAAGTACACACACCATTGTAATGGGGCGAGTTTCTACTTTCAGATGCAACAGGAATATCTAGAGTTCGTCAATCCGTTCGCGAGATATGGGAGTTTGAAGTTAAGGAATGGTTGAGAAACCATCAAAATTTTCGCAAGTCTGATACTCGAAACCAATAACTGGAATGGCCGAGGAGAAAAGTACACGCACCATTGTAATGGGGAGAGTTCCTACTTGCAGATGCAACAGGAATATCTCGAGTTCGTCAATCCGTTCGCGAGATATGGGAGTTTGAAGTTAAGGAAGGGTTGAGAATCCATCAAAATTTTCGCATGTCTGATACTCGAAACCAATAACTGGAATGGCCTAGGAGAAAAGTACACACACCTTTGTAATGGGGCGAGTTTCTACTTTCAGATGCAACAGGAATATCTCGAGTTCGTCAATCCGTTCGCGAGATATGGGAGTTTGAAGTTAAAGAATGGTTGAGATTCCATCAAAACTTTCGCATATCTGATACTCGAAACCAATAACTACTATGCCCTATGGCAAAAATACACATACCGTTGTAATCGGGCGAGTTTCTGCTTTCAGATGCAACAGTAATTTCTCGAGTTCGTCAATTCGTTCGCGAGATATGGGAGTTTGAAGTTAAGGAATGGTTGAGCAACCATCAAAATTTTCGAAAGTCTGATTCCCAAAACCAATAACTACAAAGGCCTAGGGGAAAAATACACATACCGTTGTAATCGGGCGAGTTTCTACTTTCAGATGCAACAGGAATATCTCGAGTTCGTCAATCCGTTCGCAAGATATGGGAGTTTGAAGTTAAGGAATGGTTGAGAAACCATCAATATGTTCGCTGGTCAGATACTCGAAACCAATAACTGGATTGGCCTAGGAGAAAAGTACACACACCATTATAATGGGGCGAGTTTCTACTTTCAGATGTAACAGGAATATCTCGAGTTCGTCAATCCGTTCGCGAGATATGGGAGTTTGAAGTTAAGGAATGGTTGAGAAACCATCAAAATTTTCGCAAGTCTGATACTCGAAACCAATAACTGGAATGGCCGAGGAGAAAAGTACACACACCATTGTAATGGGGCGAGTTTCTACTTTCAGATGCAACAGGAATATCTCGATTTCGTCAATCCGTTCGCGAGATATGGGAGTTTGAAGTTAAGGAATGGTTGAGAAACCATCAATATGTTCGCTGGTCAGATACTCGAAACCAATAACTGGAATGGCCTAGGAGAAAAGTACACACACCATTATAATGGGGCGAGTTTCTACTTTCAGATGTAACAGGAATAGCTCGAGTTCGTCAATCCGTTCGCGAGATATGGGAGTTTGAAGTTAAGGAATGGTTGAGAAACCATCAAAATTTTCGCAAGTCTGATACTCGAAACCAATAACTGGAATGGCCTAGGAGAAAAGTACACACACCTTTGTAATGGGGCGAGTTTCTACTTTCAGATGCAACAGGAATATCTCGAGTTCGTCAATCCGTTCGCGAGATATGGGAGTTTGAAGTTAAAGAATGGTTGAGATTCCATCAAAACTTTCGCATATCTGATACTCGAAACCAATAACTACTATGCCCTATGGCAAAAATACACATACCGTTGTAATCGGGCGAGTTTCTGCTTTCAGATGCAACAGTAATTTCTCGAGTTCGTCAATTCGTTCGCGAGATATGGGAGTTTGAAGTTAAGGAATGGTTGAGCAACCATCAAAATTTTCGAAAGTCTGATTCCCAAAACCAATAACTACAAAGGCCTAGGGGAAAAATACACATACCGTTGTAATCGGGCGAGTTTCTACTTTCAGATGCAACAGGAATATCTCGAGTTCGTCAATCCGTTCGCGAGATATGGGAGTTTGAAGTTAAGGAATGGTTGAGAAACCATCAAAATTTTCGCAAGTCTGATACTCGAAACCAATAACTGGAATGGCCTAGGAGAAAAGTACACACACCATTGTAATGGGGCGAGTTTCTACTTTCAGATGCAACAGGAATATCTCGAGTTCGTCAATCCGTTCACGAGATATGGGAGTTTGAAGTTAAGGAATGGTAGGGAAACCATCAAAATTTTCGCAAGTCTGATACCCGAAACCAATAACTACAAAGGCCGAGGGGAAAAATACACATACCGTTGTAATCGGGCGAGTTTCTGCTTTCAGATGCAACAGGAATTTCTCGAGTTAGTCAATTCGTTCGCGAGATATGGGAGTTTGAAGTTAAGGAATGGTAGAGAAACCATTAAAATTTTCGCAAGTCTGATACCCGAAACCAATAACTACAAAGGCCGAGGGGAAAAATACACATACCGCTGTAATAGGGCGAGTTTCTACTTTCAGATGCAACAGGAATTTCTCGAGTTCGTCAATCCGTTCGCATGATATGGGAGTTTGAAGTTAAGGAATGCTTGAGAAACCATCAATGTTTTCGCAAGTCTGATACTCGAAACCAATAACTGGAATGGCCAAAGGGGAAAAGTACATACACACTGTTGTAATCGGGCGAGTTTCTACTTTCAGATGCAATAGGAGTTTCTCGAGTTCGTCAATCCGTTCGCGAGATATGGGAGTTTGAAGTTAAGGAATGGTTGAGAAACCAAAATTATCGCAAGTCTGATACTCGAAACCAATAACTGGAATGGCCTAGGGGAAAAGTACACACACCATTGTAATCGGGCGAGTTTCTACTTTCAGATGCAACAGGAATTTCTCGATTTTGTCAATCCGTTCGCGAGATATCGGAGTTTGAAGTTAAGGAATGGTTGAGAAACCACAAAAATTTTCGCTGATCTGATACTCGAAACCAATAACTGGAATGGCCTAGGGGAAAAGTACACATACCGTTGAAATCGGGCGAGTTTCTGCTTTCAGATGCAATAGCAGTTTCTCGTGTTCGTCAATCCGTTCGCGAGATATGGGAGTTTGAGGTTAAGGAATGGTTGAGAAACCATCAAAATTTACGCAAGCCTGATACCAGAAACCAATAACTACAAAGGCCTAGCGCAAAAATACGCATACCGTTTTAATCGGGCGAGTTTCTGCTTTCAGATGCAATAGGAATTTCACGGGTTCGCCAATCCGTTCGCGAGATATGGGAGTTTGAAGTTAAGGAATGGTTGAGAAACCATCAAAATTTTCGCAAGTCTGAGTCCCGAAACCAATAACTACAAAGGCCTAAGGTAAAAATACATATACCGTTGTAATGGGGCGAGTTTCTACTTTCAGATGCAACAGGAATATCTCGAGTTCGTCAATCCGTTCGCGAGATATGGGAGTTTGAAGTTAAGGAATGGTTGAGAAACCATCAAAATTTTCGCAAGTCTGATAGTCGAAACCGATAACTACTATGGCCTAGGGGAAAAATACACATACCATTGTAATCGGCCGAGTTTCTGCTTTCAGATGCAACAGGAATTTCTCGAGTTCGTCAATTCGTTCGCGAGATATGGGAGTTTGAAGTTAAGGAATGGTTGAGAAACCATCAATATTTTCGCAATTCTGATACTCGAAACCAATAACTACTATGGCCTAGGGCAAAAATACACATACCGTTGTAATCGGGCGAGTTTCTGCTTTCAGATGCAATAGGAATTTCTCGAGTTCGTCAATCCGTTCGCAAGATATGGGTGTTTGAAGTTAAGGAATGGTTGAGAAACAATCAAAATTTTCGCAAGTCTGATACACGAAACCAATAACTACAAAGGCCTAGGGGAAAAATATACATACCGTTTTAATCGGGCGAGTTTCTGCTTTCAGATGCAATAGGAATTTCACGGGTTCGCCAATCCGTTCGCGAGATATGGGAGTTTGAAGTTAAGGAATGGTTGAGAAACCATCAAAATTTTAGCAAGTCTGATACTCGAAACCAATAACTACTATGGCCTAGGCAAAAATACACATACCGCTGTAATAGGGCGAATTTCTGCTTTCAGATGCAACAGGAATTTCTCGAGTTCGTCAATTCGTTCGCGAGATATGGGAGTTTGAAATTAAGGAATGGTTGACAAACCATCAAAATTTTCGCTGGTCTGATACTCGAAACCAATAACTGGAATGGCCTAGGGGAAAAGTACACACACCATTGTAATCGGGCGAGTTTCTACTTTCAGATGCAATAGGAATTTCACGGGTTCGCCAATCCGTTCGCGAGATATGGGAGTTTGAAGTTTAGGAATGGTTGAGAAACCATCAAAATTTTCGCAAGTCTGAGCCCCGAAACCAATAACTACAAAGGCCTAGGGGAAAAATACACATACCGTTGTAATCGGGCGAGTTTCTACTTTCAGATGCAACAGGAACATCTCGAGTTCGTCAATCCGTTCGCGAGATATGGGAGTTTGAAGTTAAGGAATGGTTGAGAAACCATCAAAATTTTCGCAAGTCTGATACTCGAAACCAATAACTACTATGGCCTAGGGCAAAAATACACATACCGTTGTAATCGGGCGAGTTTCTGCTTTCAGATGCAATAGGAATTTCTCGAGTTCGTCAATCCGTTCGCAAGATATGGGAGTTTGAAGTTAAGGAATGGTTGAGAAACAATCAAAATTTTCGCAAGTCTGATACACGAAACCAATAACTACAAAGGCCTAGGGGAAAAATATACATACCTTTGTAGTCGGGCGAGTTTCCACTTTCAGATGCAACAGGAATTTCTCGTGTTCGTCAATCCGTTCGCGAGATATGGGAGTTTGAAGTTAAGGAATGGTTGAGAAACCATCAAAATTTACGCAAGCCTGATACCTGAAACCAACAACTACAAAGGCCTAGCGCAAAAATACGCATACCGTTGAAATCGGGCGAGTTTCTGCTTTCAGATGCAATAGCAGTTTCTCGTGTTCGTCAATCCGTTCGCGAGATATGGGAGTTTGAGGTTAAGGAATGGTTGACAAACCATCAAAATTTACGCAAGCCTGATACCAGAAACCAATAACTACAAAGGCCTAGCGCAAAAATACGCATACCGTTGTAATCGGGCGGGTTTCTGCTTTCAGATGCAACAGGAATTTCTCGAGTTCGTCAATTCTTTCGCGAGATATGGGAGTTTGAAATTAAGGAATGGTTGACAAACCATCAAAATTTTCGCTGGTCTGATACTCGAAACCAATAACTGGAATTGCCTAGGGGAAAAGTACACACACCATTGTAATCGGTCGAATTTCTACTTTCTGATGCAATAGGAGTTTCTCGAGTTCGTCAATCCGTTCGCGAGATATGGGAGTTTGAAGTTAAGGAATGGTTGAGAAACCATCAAAATTTTCGCAAGTCTGATTCCCGAAACCAATAACTACAAAGGCCTAGGGGAAAAATACACATACCGTTGTAATCGGGCGAGTTTCTACTTTCAGATGCAACAGGAATTTCTCGAGTTCGTCAATCCGTTTGCGAGATATGGGAGTTTGAAGTTAAGGAATGGTTGAGAAACCAAAATTTTCGCAAGTCTGATACTCGAAACCAATAACTGGAATGGCCTAGGGGAAAAGTACACACACCATTGCAATCGGGCGAGTTTCTACTTTCAGATGCAACAGGAATTTCTCGTGTTCGTCAATCTGTTCGCGATATATGGGAGTTTGAAGTTGAGGAATGGATGAGAAACCATCAAAATTTTCGCAAGTCTGATACTCGAAACCAATAACTACAATGGCCTAGGGGAAAAATATACATTGCATTCTAATCGGGCGAGTTTCTGCTTTCAGACGCAAAAGGAATTTCTCGAGTTCGTCAATCCGTTCGGGAGATATGGGAGTTTGAAATTTAGGAATGGTTGAGAAACCATCAAAATTTTCGCAAGTCTGATACTCGAAACCAGTAACTACTATGGCCTAGGGCAAAAATACACATACCGTTGTAATCGGGCGAGTTTCTACTTTCAGGAGCAATAGGAATTTCTCGAGTTCGTCAATCCGTTCGCGATAAATGGGAGTTTGAAGTTAAGGAATGGTTGAGAAACCATCAAAAAGTTCGCTGTTCTGATACTCGAGACCAATAACTGGAATGGCCTAGGGGAAAAGTACACACACCACTGCAATCGGGCGAGTTTCTACTTTCAGATGCAACAGGAATTTCTCGAGTTCGTCAATCCGTTAGCGAGATATGGAAGTTTGAAGTGAAGGAATTGTTGAGAAACCATCAAAATTTTAGCAAGTCTGATACTCGAAACCAATAACTACAGAGGCCTAGGGGAAAAGTACACACACCACTGTAATCGGGCGAGTTTCTACTTTCAGATGCAACAGGAATTTCTCGTGTTCGTCAATCTGTTCGCGATATATGGGAGTTTGAAGTAAAGGAATGATTTAGAAACCATCAAAATTTTAGCAAGTCTGATACTCGAAATCAATAACTAAAATTGCCTAGGGGAAAAATACACGCAGCATTGCAATCGGGCGAGTTTCTGCTTTCAGATGCAACAGGAATTTCTCGAGTTCGTCAATCCGTTCGCGAGATATGGGGGTTTGAATTTAAGGAATGGTTGAGAAACCATGAAAATTTTCGCTGGTCTGATACTCGAAACCAATAACTGGAATGGTCTAGGGGAAAAGTACTCACACCATTGCAATCGGGCGAGCTTCTACTTTCAGATGCAACAGGAATTTCTCGAGTTCGTCAATCCGTTCGCGAGATATGGCAGTTTGAAGTTAAGGAATGGTGGAGAAACCATCAAAATTTTCGCAATTCTGATGCTGGAAACGAATAACTGGAATGGCCTAGGGGAAAGATACACACACCATTGTAATCGGGCGAGTTTCTACTTTAAGATGCAGCAGGAATTTCTCAGGTTGGTCAATCCGTTTGCGAGATATGGTAGTTTGAAGTTAAGGAATGGGTGAGGATCCATCAAAATTTTCGCTGTTCTGATACTCGAAACCAATAACTGGAATGGCCTAGGGGAAAAGTATACACACCATTGTAATCGGGCGAGTTTCTACTTTCAGATGCAGCAGGAATTTCCCGAGTTCGTCAATCCGTTTGCGAGGTATGGGAGTTTGAAGTTAAGGAATGGTTGAGAAACCATCAAAGTTTTCGCAAGTCTGATACTCGAAACCAATAACTAAAAAGGCCGAGGGGAAAAATACACATACCGTTGTAATCGGGAGAGCTTCTACTTTCAGATGCAACAGAAATTTTTCGGATTCTTCAATCCGTTCGCGAAATATCGGATTTTGGAATTAAGAGATGGTTGAGAAGCATCATAATTTTCGCAATTCTGATGCTAGAATCGAATAACTTTAATGGCCGGGGGGAAAAGTACGCACACCATTGTAATCGGGCGAGTTTCTACTTTCATATGCAACAGGAATTTCTCGAGTTCGTCAATCTGTTCGCGAGATATGGGAGTTTGAAGTTAAGTAATGGTTGAGAAACCATCAAAATGTTCGCAAGTCTGATACTCGAAACCAATTACTGGAATGGCCTAGGGGAAAAATACATACAGCATTGTAATCGGGCGAGTTTCTGCTTTCAGATGCAACAGGAATTTCTCGAGTTCGTCAATCCGTTCGCAAGGTATGGGACTTTGAAATTGAGGAATGGTTGAGAAACCATTAAAATTTTAGCAAGTCTGATACTCCAAACCAATAACAACAAAGGACTAGCGAAAAAGTACGCACACCATTGTAATCGGGCGAGTTTCTACTTTGAGATGCAACAGGAATTTCTCAGGTTCGTCAATCCTTTCGCGAGATATGGGTGTTTGAAGTTAAGGAATGGTTGAGAAACCATCAAAATGTTCGCAAGTCTGATACTCGAAACCAATAACTGGAATGGCTTAGGGGAAAAGTACACACACCATTGTAATCGGGCGTGTTTCTACTTTCAGATGCAACAGGAATTTCTCGAGTTCGTTAATCCGTTCGCGAGATATGGGAGTTTGAAGTTAAGGAATGGTTGAAAAACCATCAAAATTTTCGCAAGTCTGATACTCGAAACCAATAACTACTATGGCCTAGGACAAAAATACACATACCGTTGTCATCGGGCGAGTTTCTGCATTCAGTTGCAACAGGAATTTCTCGAGTTCATTAATCCGTTCGCGAGATATGGGAGTTTGAAGTTAAGGAATGGTTGAGAAACCCTCAAAATTTTCGCAAGTCTGATACTCGAAACCAATAACTGGAATGGCCTAGGGGAAAAGTACACACAGCATTGTAATCGGACGAGTTACTACTATCAGATGCAACAGGAATTTCTCCAGTTCGTCAATCCGTTCGCGAGATATGGGAGTTTGAAATTAAGGAATGGTGGAGAAACCATCAAAATTTTCGCAGTTCTGATACTCGAAACAAATAACTGGATTGGACTAGGGGAAAAGTACACACAGCATTGTAATCGGGCGAGTTTCTACTTTCAGATGCAACAGGAATTTCTCGAGTTCGTCAATCCGTTCGCGAGATATGGTAGTTTGAAGTTAAGGAATGGTTGCGAAACCATCAAAATTTTCGCTGTTCTGATACTTGATTCAATAACTGGAATGGCCTAGGGGAAAAATACATATAGCATTGTAATCGGGCGAGTTTCTGCTTTCAGATGCAACAGGAATTTCTCGAGTTCGTCAATCCGTTCGCAAGGTATGGGACTTTGAAATTGAGGAATGGTTGAGAAACCATCAAAATTTTAGCAAGTCTGATACTCGAAATCATTAACTAAAATTGCCTAGGGGAAAAATACACGCAGCATTGCAATCGGGCGAGTTTCTGCTTTCAGGTGCAACAGGAATTTCTCGAGTTCGTCAATCCGTTCGCGAGATATGGGGGTTTGAATTTAAGGAATGGTTGAGAAACCATGAAAATTTTCGCTGGTATGATACTCGAAACCAATAACTGGAATGGTCTAGGGGAAAAGTACTCACACCATTGCAATCGGGCGAGCTTCTACTTTCAGATGCAACGGGAATTTCTCGAGTTCGTCAATCCGTTCGCGAGATATGGGAGTTTGAAGTTAAGGAATGGTGGAGAAACCATCAAAATTTTCGCAATTCTGATGCTAGAATCGAATAACTTTAATGGCCGGGGGGAAAAGTACACACACCATTGTAATCGGGCGAGTTTCTACTTTCATATGCAACAGGAATTTCTCGAGTTCGTCAATCTGTTCGCGAGATATGGGAGTTTGAAGTTAAGTAATGGTTGAGAAACCATCAAAATGTTCGCAAGTCTGATACTCGAAACCAATTACTGGAATGGCCTAGGGGAAAAATACATACAGCATTGTAATCGGGCGAGTTTCTGCTTTCAGATGCAACAGGAATTTCTCGAGTTCGTCAATCCGTTCGCAAGGTATGGGACTTTGAAATTGAGGAATGGTTGAGAAACCATCAAAATTTTAGCAAGTCTGATACTCCAAACCAATAACAACAAAGGACTAGCGGAAAAGTACGCACACCATTGTAATCGGGCTGGTTTCTACTTTTAGATGCAACAGGAATTTCTAGAGTTCGTCAATCCGTTCGCGAGATATTTGGAGTTTGAAGTTACGGAATGGTTGAGAAACCATCAAAATTTTCGCATGTCTGATACTCGAAACCAATAACTACAAAGGCCGTGGGGGAAAATACACATACCGTTGTAATCGGGAGAGTTTCTACTTTCAGATGCAACAGAAATTTATCGGATTCGTCAATCCGTTCGCGAAATATCGGAGTTTGGAGTTAAGAGATGGTTGAGAAACCATCAAAATTTTGACAAGTCTGATACTCGAAACCAATAACTACTATGGCCTAGGGCAAAAATACACATACCATTTTCATCGGGCGGGTTTCTGCATTCAGATGCAACAGGAATTTCTCGAGTTCGACAATCCGTTCGCGAGATATGGGAGTTTGAAGTTATGGAATGGCTGAGAAGCCATCAAAATTTGGCAAGTCTGATACTCGAAAACAATAACTTGAATGGCATAGGGGAAAAGTTCACACACCATTGTAATCGGGCGTGCTTCTACTTTCAGATGCAACAGGAATTTCTCGAGTTCGTCAATCCGTTCGCGAGATATGGGAGTTTGAAGTTAAGGAATGGATGAGAAACCATCAAAATTTTGGCAAGTCTGATACTCGAAACCAATAACTACTATGGCCTAGGGCAAAAATACACATACCATTGTCATCGGGCGGGTTTCTGCATTCAGATGCAACAGGAATTTCTCGAGTTCGACAATCCGTTCCCGAGATATGGGAGTTTGAAATTAAGGAATGGTTGAGAAACCATCAAAATTTAGCATGTCTGATACTCGAAACAAATGACTACAAAGGCCGTGGGGAAAAGTACACACACCATTGTAATCGGGCGAGTTTCTACTTTCAGATGCAACAGGAATTTCTCAGGTACGTCAATGCGTTCGCGAGATATGGGAGTTTGAAGTTAAGGAATGGTTGAGAAACCATCAAAATTTTCGCTGTTCTGATACTCGAAACCAATAACTGGAATGGCCTAGGGGAAAAGTACACACAGCATTGTAATCGGGCGAGTTTCTACTTTCAATGCAACAGGAAATTCTCGAGTTCGTCAATCCGTTCGCGAGATATGGGAGTTTGAAGTTAAGGAATGGTTGAGAAACCATCGTAATTTTCGCAAGTCTGATACTCGAAACCAATAACTACAAAGGCCTAGGGGAAAAGTACACACACCATTGTAATCCGGCGAGTCTCTACTTTCAAATGCAACAGGAATTTCTCAGGTTCGTCAATCCGTTCGCGAGATATGGTAGTTTGAAGTTAAGGAATGGTTGAGAAACCATCAAAATTTTCGCAAGTCTGATACTAGAAACCAATAACTGAAATAGCCGAGGAGAAAAGTACACACACCATTGTAATGGGGCAAGTTTCTACTTTCAGATGCAACAGGAATATCTCGAGATCGTCAATCCGTTCGCGAGATATGGGAGTTTGAAGTTAAGGAATGATTGAGAATCCATCAAAATTTTCGCATGTCTGATACTCGAAACCAATAACTACTATGGCCTAGGGGAAAAGTACACACACCGTTGAAATCGGGCGAGTTTCTACTTTCAGATGCAACAGGAATTTCTCGAGTTCGTCAATCCGTTCGCAAGATATGGGAGTTTGAAGTTAAGGAATGGTTGAGAAACCATCAATATGTTCGCTGGTCAGATACTCGAAACCAATAACTGGAATGGCCTAGGAGAAAAGTACACACACCATTATACTGGGGCGAGTTTCTGGTTTCAGATGTAACAGGAATATCTCGAGTTGGTCAATCCGTTCGCGAGATATGGGAGTTTGAAGTTAAGGAATGGTTGAGAAACCATCAAAATTTTCGCAAGTCTGATACTCGAAACCAATAACTACAAAGGCCTAGGGGAAAAATACACATACCTTTGTAATCGGGCGAGTTTCTACTTTCAGATGCAACAGGAATTTCTCGAGCACGTCAATCCGTTCGCGAGATATGGGAGTTTGAAGTTAAGGAATGGTTGAGAAACCATCAAAATTTTCGCAAGTTTGATACTCGAAACCAATAACTACAATGGCCTATGGCAAAAATACACATACCGTTGTAATCGGGCGAGTTTCTGCTCTCAGATGCAATAGGAAATTCTCGAGTTCGTTAATGCGTTCGCGAGATATGGAAGTTTGAAGTTAAGGAATGGTTGAGAAACCATCAATATTTCCGCAAGTCTGTTACTCGAAACCAATAACTGGAATGGCCTAGGGGAAAAGTACACACACCGTTCTAACCGGGCGAGTTTCTGCTTTCAGATGCAATAGGAATTTCTCGAGTTCGTCAATCCGTTCGCGTGATATGGGAGTTTGAAGTTAAGGAATGGTTGAGAACCCATCAATATTTCCGCAAGACTGTTACTCGAAACCAATAACTGGAATGGCCTAGGGGAAAAGTACACACACCGTTGTAATGGGGCGAGTTTCTACTTTCAGATGCAACAGGAATTTCTCGAGTTCGTCATTCCGTTCGCGAGATATGGGTGTTTGAAGGTAAGGAATGGTTGAGAATACATCAAAAATTTCGCTGGTCTGACACTCGAAACCAATAACTGGAATGGCTTAGGGCAAATATACACATACCTTTGTAATCGGGCGAGTTTCTACTTTCAGATGCAACAGGCATTTCTCGAGTTCGTCAATCCGATCGCGAGATATGGGAGTTTGAAGTTAAGGAATGGTTGAGAAACCATCAAAATATTCGCAAGTTTGATACTCGAAACCAATAACTACAATGGCCTAGGGCAAAAATACAAATACCGTTGTAATCGGGCGAGTTTCTGCTTTCAGATGCAATAGGAAATTCTCGAGTTCGTGAATCCGTTCGCGAGATATGGGAGTTTGAAGTTAAGGAATGGTTGAGAAACCATCAATATTTTCGCAAGTCTGTTACTCGAAACCAATAACTGGAATGGCCTAGGGGAAAAGTACACACACCGTTGTAATGGGGCGAGTTTCTACTTTCAGATGCAACAGGAATTTCTCGAGTTCGTCAATCCGTTCGCGAGATATGGGAGTTAGAAAGTAAGGAATGGTTGAGAAACCATCAAAATTTTCGCAAGTCTGTTACTCGAAACCAATAACAGGAATGGCCTAGGGGAAAAGTACACACACCATTGTAATCGGGCGAGCTTCTACTTTCAGATGCAACAGGAATTTCTCGAGTTCGTCATTCCGTTCGCGAGATATGGGTGTATGAAGGTAAGGAATTGATGAGAAACCATCAAAATTTTCGCTGGTCTGATACTCGAAACCAATAACTGGAATGGCCTAGGGCAAAAATACACATACCTTTGTAATCGGGCGAGTTTCTACTTTCAGATGCAACAGGAATTTCTCGAGTTCGTCAATCCGTTCGCGAGATATGGGAGTTTGAAGTTAAGGAATGGTTGAGAAACAATCAAAATTTTCGCAAGTCTGTAACTCGAAACCTATAACTACAATGGCCTATGGCAAAAATACACATACCGTTGTAATCGGGCGAGTTTCTGCTTTCAGATGCAATAGGAAATTCTCGAGTTCGTCAATGCGTTCGCGAGAAATGGAAGTTTGAAGTTAAGGAATGGTTGAGAAACCATCAATATTTCCGCAAGTCTGTTACTCGAAACCAATAACTGGAATGGCCTAGGGGAAAAGTACACACACCGTTCTAACCGGGCGAGTTTCTGCTTTCAGATGCAATAGGAATTTCTCGAGTTCGTCAATCCGTTCGCGTGATATGGGAGTTTGAAGTTAAGGAATGGTTGAGAACCCATCAATATTTCCGCAAGACTGTTACTCGAAACCAATAACTGGAATCGCCTAGGGGAAAAGTACACACACCGTTGTAATGGGGCGTGCTTCTACTTTCAGATGCAACAGGAATTTCTCGTGTTCGTCAATCCGTTCGCCAGATATGGGAGTTTGAAGTTAAGGAATGGTTGAACAACCATCAAAAATTTCGCAAGTCTGATTCCCGAAACCAATAACTACAAAGGCCTAGGGGAAAAATACACATACCGTTGTAATCGGGTGAGTTTCAACTTTCAGATGCAACAGGAATTTCTCGAGTTCGTCAATCCGTTCGCGTGATATGGGAGTTTGAATTTAAGGAATGGTTGAGAACCCATCAATATGTTCGCTGGTCAGATACTCGAAACCAATAACTGTAATGGCCTAGGAGAAAAGTATACACACCATCATAATGGGGCGAGTTTCTACTTTCAGATGTAACAGGAATATCTCGAGTTCGTTAATCCGTTCGCGAGATATGGGAGTATGAAGTTAAGGAATGGTTGAGAAACCATCAAAATTTTCGCAAGTCTGATACTAGAAACCAATAACTGGAATGGCCGAGGAGAAAAGTACACACACCATTGTAATGGGGCGAGTTTCTACTTTCAGATGCAACAGGAATATCTCGAGATCGTCAATCCGTTCGCGAGATATGGGAGTTTGAAGTTAAGGAATGATTGAGAATCCATCAAAATTTTCGCATGTCTGATACTCGAAACCAATAACTACTATGGCCTAGGGGAAAAGTACACACACCGTTGAAATCGGGCGAGTTTCTACTTTCAGATGCAACAGGAATTTCTCGAGTTCGTCAATCCGTTCGCAAGATATGGGAGTTTGAAGTTAAGGAATGGTTGAGAAACCATCAATATGTTCGCTGGTCAGATACTCGAAACCAATAACTGGAATGGCCTAGGAGAAAAGTACACACACCATTATAATGGGGCGAGTTTCTGGTTTCAGATGTAACAGGAATATCTCGAGTTGGTCAATCCGTTCGCGAGATATGGGAGTTTGAAGTTAAGGAATTGTTGCGAAACCATCAAAATTTTCGCAAGTCTGATACTCGAAACCAATAACTGGAATGGCCGAGGAGAAAAGTACACACACCATTGTAATGGGGCGAGTTTCTACTTTCAGATGCAACAGGAATATCTCGAGTTCGTCAATCCGTTCGCGAGATATGGGAGTTTGAAGTTAAGGAATGGTTGAGAAACCATCAAAATTTTCGCAAGTCTGATACTCGAAACCAATAACTGGAATGGCCGAGGAGAAAAGTACACACACCATTGTAATGGGGCGAGTTTCTACTTTCAGATGCAACAGGAATATCTAGAGTTCGTCAATCCGTTCGCGAGATATGGGAGTTTGAAGTTAAGGAATGGTTGAGAAACCATCAAAATTTTCGCAAGTCTGATACTCGAAACCAATAACTGGAATGGCCGAGGAGAAAAGTACACGCACCATTGTAATGGGGCGAGTTCCTACTTGCAGATGCAACAGGAATATCTCGAGTTCGTCAATCCGTTCGCGAGATATGGGAGTTTGAAGTTAAGGAATGGTTGAGAATCCATCAAAATTTTCGCATGTCTGATACTCGAAACCAATAACTACTATGGCCTAGGGGAGAAGTACACACACCGTTGAAATCGGGCGAGTTTCTACTTTCAGATGCAACAGGAATTTCTCGAGTTCGTCAATCCGTTCGCAAGATATGGGAGTTTGAAGTTAAGGAATGGTTGAGAAACCATCAATATGTTCGCTGGTCAGATACCCGAAACCAATAACTGGAATGGCCTAGGAGAAAAGTACACACACCATTATAATGGGGCGAGTTTCTACTTTCAGATGTAACAGGAATATCTCGAGTTCGTCAATCCGTTCGCGAGATATGGGAGTTTGAAGTTAAGGAATGGTTGAGAAACCATCAAAATTTTCGCAAGTCTGATACTCGAAACCAATAACTGGAATGGCCGAGGAGAAAAGTACACACACCATTGTAATGGGGCGAGTTTCTACTTTCAGATGCAACAGGAATATCTCGATTTCGTCAATCCGTTCGCGAGATATGGGAGTTTGAAGTTAAGGAATGGTTGAGAAACCATCAATATGTTCGCTGGTCAGATACTCGAAACCAATAACTGGAATGGCCTAGGAGAAAAGTACACACACCATTATAATGGGGCGAGTTTCTACTTTCAGGTGTAACAGGAATAGCTCGAGTTCGTCAATCCGTTCGCGAGATATGGGAGTTTGAAGTTAAGGAATGGTTGAGAAACCATCAAAATTTTCGCAAGTCTGATACTCGAAACCAATAACTGGAATGGCCGAGGAGAAAAGTACACACACCATTGTAATGAGGCGAGTTCCTACTTTCAGATGCAACAGGAATATCTCGAGTTCGTCAATCCGTTCGCGAGATATGGGAGTTTGAAGTTAAAGAATGGTTGAGATTCCATCAAAACTTTCGCATATCTGATACTCGAAACCAATAACTACTATGGCCTAGGGCAAAAATACACATACCGTTGTAATCGGGCGAGTTTCTGCTTTCAGATACAACAGGAATTTCTCGAGTTCGTCAATTCGTTCGCGAGATATGGGAGTTTGAAGTTAAGGAATGGTTGAGCAACCATCAAAATTTTCGAAAGTCTGATTCCCAAAACCAATAACTACAAAGGCCTGGGGGAAAAATACACATACCGTTGTAATCGGGCGAGTTTCTACTTTCAGATGCAACAGGAATATCTCGAGTTCGTCAATCCGTTCGCGAGATATGGGAGTTTGAATTTAAGGAATGGTTGAGAAACCATCAAAATTTTCGCAAGTCTGATACTCGAAACCAACAACTACTATGGCCTAGGGCAAAAATACACATACCGTTGTAATCGGACGAGTTTCTGCTTTCAGATGCAACAGGAAATAATCGAGTTCGTCAATTCGTTCGCGAGATATGGGAGTTTGAAGTTAAGGAATGGTTGAGCAACCATCAAAATTTTCGAAAGTCTGATTCCCAAAACCAATAACTACAAAGGCCTAGGGGAAAAATACACATACCGTTGTAATCGGGCGAGTTTCTACTTTCAGATGCAACAGGAATATCTCGAGTTCGTCAATCCGTTCGCGAGATATGGGAGTTTGAAGTTAAGGAATTGTTTTGAAACCATCAAAATTTTCGCAAGTCTGATACTCGAAACCAATAACTGGAATGGCCTAGGAGAAAAGTACACACGCCATTGTAATGGGGCGAGTTTCTACTTTCAGATGCAACAGGAATATCTCGAGTTCGTCAATCCGTTTACGAGATATGGGAGTTTGAAGTTAAGGAACGCTTGAGAAACCATCAAAATTTTCGCAAGTCTGATACTCGAAACCAATAACTGGAATGGCCTAGGAGAAAAGTACGCACACCTTTGTAATGGGGCGAGTTTCTACTTTCAGATGCAACAGGAATATCTCGAGTTCGTCAATCCGTTCGCGAGATATGGGAGTTTGAAGTTAAAGAATGGTTGAGATTCCATCAAAACTTTCGCATATCTGATACTCGAAACCAATAACTACTATGGCCTATGGCAAAAATACACATTCCGTTGTAATCGGGCGAGTTTCTGCTTTCAGATGCAACAGTAATTTCTCGAGTTCGTCAATTCGTTCGCGAGATATGTGAGTTTGATGTTAAGGAATGGTTGAGCAACCATCAAAATTTTCGAAAGTCTGATTCCCAAAACCAATAACTACAAAGGCCTAGGGGAAAAATACACATACCGTTGTAATCGGGCGAGTTTCTACTTTCAGATGCAACAGGAATATCTCGAGTTCGTCAATCCGTTCGCGAGATATGGGAGTTTGAAGTTAAGGAATGGTTGAGAAACCATCAAAATTTTCGCAAGTCTGATACTCGAAACCAATAACTGGAATGGCCTAGGAGAAAAGTACACACACCATTGTAATGGGGCGAGTTTCTACTTTCAGATGCAACAGGAATATCTCGAGTTCGTCAATCCGTTCACGAGATATGGGAGTTTGAATTTAAGGAATGGTTGAGAACCCATCAATATGTTCGCTGGTCAGATACTCGAAACCAATAACTGTAATGGCCTAGGAGAAAAGTATACACACCATCATAATGGGGCGAGTTTCTACTTTCAGATGTAACAGGAATATCTCGAGTTCGTTAATCCGTTCGCGAGATATGGGAGTATGAAGTTAAGGAATGGTTGAGAAACCATCAAAATTTTCGCAAGTCTGATACTAGAAACCAATAACTGGAATGGCCGAGGAGAAAAGTACACACACCATTGTAATGGGGCGAGTTTCTACTTTCAGATGCAACAGGAATATCTCGAGATCGTCAATCTGTTCGCGAGATATGGGAGTTTGAAGTTAAGGAATGATTGAGAATCCATCAAAATTTTCGCATGTCTGATACTCGAAACCAATAACTACTATGGCCTAGGGGAAAAGTACACACACCGTTGAAATCGGGCGAGTTTCTACTTTCAGATGCAACAGGAATTTCTCGAGTTCGTCAATCCGTTCGCAAGATATGGGAGTTTGAAGTTAAGGAATGGTTGAGAAACCATCAATATGTTCGCTGGTCAGATACTCGAAACCAATAACTGGAATGGCCTAGGAGAAAAGTACACACACCATTATAATGGGGCGAGTTTCTGGTTTCAGATGTAACAGGAATATCTCGAGTTGGTCAATCCGTTCGCGAGATATGGGAGCTTGAAGTTAAGGAATGGTTGCGAAACCATCAAAATTTTCGCAAGTCTGATACTCGAAACCAATAACTGGAATGGCCGAGGAGAAAAGTACACACACCATTGTAATGGGGCGAGTTTCTACTTTCAGATGCAACAGGAATATCTCGAGTTCGTCAATCCGTTCGCGAGATATGGGAGTTTGAAGTTAAGGAATGGTTGAGAAACCATCAAAATTTTCGCAAGTCTGATACTCGAAACCAATAACTGGAATGGCCGAGGAGAAAAGTACACACACCATTGTAATGGGGCGAGTTTCTACTTTCAGATGCAACAGGAATATCTAGAGTTCGTCAATCCGTTCGCGAGATATGGGAGTTTGAAGTTAAGGAATGGTTGAGAAACCATCAAAATTTTCGCAAGTCTGATACTCGAAACCAATAACTGGAATGGCCGAGGAGAAAAGTACACGCACCATTGTAATGGGGCGAGTTCCTACTTGCAGATGCAACAGGAATATCTCGAGTTCGTCAATCCGTTCGCGAGACATGGGAGTTTGAAGTTAAGGAATGGTTGAGAATCCATCAAAATTTTCGCATGTCTGATACTCGAAACCAATAACTACTATGGCCTAGGGGAGAAGTACACACACCGTTGAAATCGGGCGAGTTTCTACTTTCAGATGCAACAGGAATTTCTCGAGTTCGTCAATCCGTTCGCAAGATATGGGAGTTTGAAGTTAAGGAATGGTTGAGAAACCATCAATATGTTCGCTGGTCAGATACTCGAAACCAATAACTGGAATGGCCTAGGAGAAAAGTACACACACCATTATAATGGGGCGAGTTTCTACTTTCAGATGTAACAGGAATATCTCGAGTTCGTCAATCCGTTCGCGAGATATGGGAGTTTGAAGTTAAGGAATGGTTGAGAAACCATCAAAATTTTCGCAAGTTTGATACTCGAAACCAATAACTACAATGGCCTATGGCAAAAATACACATACCGTTGTAATCGGGCTAGTTTCTGCTCTCAGATGCAATAGGAAATTCTCGAGTTCGTTAATGCGTTCGCGAGATATGGAAGTTTGAAGTTAAGGAATGGTTGAGAAACCATCAATATTTCCGCAAGTCTGTTACTCGAAACCAATAACTGGAATGGCCTAGGGGAAAAGTACACGCACCGTTCTAACCGGGCGAGTTTCTGCTTTCAGATGCAATAGGAATTTCTCGAGTTCGTCAATCCGTTCGCGTGATATGGGAGTTTGAAGTTAAGGAATGGTTGAGAACCCATCAATATTTCCGCAAGACTGTTACTCGAAACCAATAACTGGAATGGCCTAGGGGAAAAGTACACACACCGTTGTAATGGGGCGAGTTTCTACTTTCAGATGCAACAGGAATTTCTCGAGTTCGTCATTCCGTTCGCGAGATAGGGGTGTTTGAAGGTAAGGAATGGTTGAGAATACATCAAAAATTTCGCTGGTCTGACACTCGAAACCAATAACTGGAATGGCTTAGGGCAAATATACACATACCTTTGTAATCGGGCGAGTTTCTACTTTCAGATGCAACAGGCATTTCTCGAGTTCGTCAATCCGATCGCGAGATATGGGAGTTTGAAGTTAAGGAATGGTTGAGAAACCATCAAAATATTCGCAAGTTTGATACTCGAAACCAATAACAACAATGGCCTAGGGCAAAAATACAAATACCGTTGTAATCGGGCGAGTTTCTGCTTTCAGATGCAATAGGAAATTCTCGAGTTCGTGAATCCGTTCGCGAGATATGGGAGTTTGAAGTTAAGGAATGGTTGAGAAACCATCAATATTTTCGCAAGTCTGTTACTCGAAACCAATAACTGGAATGGCCTAGGGGAAAAGTACACACACCGTTGTAATGGGGCGAGTTTCTACTTTCAGATGCAACAGGAATTTCTCGAGTTCGTCAATCCGTTCGCGAGATATGGGAGTTAGAATGTAAGGAATGGTTGAGAAACCATCAAAATTTTCGCAAGTCTGTTACTCGAAACCAATAACAGGAATGGCCTAGGGGAAAAGTACACACACCATTGTAATCGGGCGAGCTTCTACTTTCAGATGCAACAGGAATTTCTCGAGTTCGTCATTCCGTTCGCGAGATATGGGTGTATGAAGGTAAGGAATTGATGAGAAACCATCAAAATTTTCGCTGGTCTGATACTCGAAACCAATAACTGGAATGTCCTAGGGCAAAAATACACATACCTTTGTAATCGGGCGAGTTTCTACTTTCAGATGCAACAGGAATTTCTCGAGTTCGTCAATCCGTTCGCGAGATATGGGAGTTTGAAGTTAAGGAATGGTTGAGAAACAATCAAAATTTTCGCAAGTCTGTAACTCGAAACCTATAACTACAATGGCCTATGGCAAAAATACACATACCGTTGTAATCGGGCGAGTTTCTGCTTTCAGATGCAATAGGAAATTCTCGAGTTCGTCAATGCGTTCGCGAGATATGGAAGTTTGAAGTTAAGGAATGGTTGAGAAACCATCAATATTTCCGCAAGTCTGTTACTCGAAACCAATAACTGGAATGGCCTAGGGGAAAAGTACACACACCGTTCTAACCGGGCGAGTTTCTGCTTTCAGATGCAATAGGAATTTCTCGAGTTCGTCAATCCGTTCGCGTGATATGGGAGTTTGAAGTTAAGGAATGGTTGAGAACCCATCAATATTTCCGCAAGACTGTTACTCGAAACCAATAACTGGAATGGCCTAGGGGAAAAGTACACACACCGTTGTAATGGGGCGTGCTTCTACTTTCAGATGCAACAGGAATTTCTCGTGTTCGTCAATCCGTTCGCCAGATATGGGAGTTTGAAGTTAAGGAATGGTTGAGCAACCATCAAAAATTTCGCAAGTCTGATTCCCGAAACCAATAACTACAAAGGCCTAGGGGAAAAATACACATACCGTTGTAATCGGGTGAGTTTCAACTTTCAGATGCAACAGGAATTTCTCGAGTTCGTCAATCCGTTCGCGTGATATGGGAATTTGAATTTAAGGAATGGTTGAGAACCCATCAATATGTTCGCTGGTCAGATACTCGAAACCAATAAATGTAATGGCCTAGGAGAAAAGTATACACACCATCATAATGGGGCGAGTTTCTACTTTCAGATGTAACAGGAATATCTCGAGTTCGTTAATCCGTTCGCGAGATATGGGAGTATGAAGTTAAGGAATGGTTGAGAAACCATCAAAATTTTCGCAAGTCTGATACTAGAAACCAATAACTGGAATGGCCGAGGAGAAAAGTACACACACCATTGTAATGGGGCGAGTTTCTACTTTCAGATGCAACAGGAATATCTCGAGATCGTCAATCCGTTCGCGAGATATGGGAGTTTGAAGTTAAGGAATGATTGAGAATCCATCAAAATTTTCGCATGTCTGATACTCGAAACCAATAACTACTATGGCCTAGGGGAAAAGTACACACACCGTTGAAATCGGGCGAGTTTCTACTTTCAGATGCAACAGGAATTTCTCGAGTTCGTCAATCCGTTCGCAAGATATGGGAGTTTGAAGTTAAGGAATGGTTGAGAAACCATCAATATGTTCGCTGGTCAGATACTCGAAACCAATAACTGGAATGGCCTAGGAGAAAAGTACACACACCATTATAATGGGGCGAGTTTCTGGTTTCAGATGTAACAGGAATATCTCGCGTTGGTCAATCCGTTCGCGAGATATGGGAGTTTGAAGTTAAGGAATGGTTGCGAAACCATCAAAATTTTCGCAAGTCTGATACTCGAAACCAATAACTGGAATGGCCGAGGAGAAAAGTACACACACCATTGTAATGGGGCGAGTTTCTACTTTCAGATGCAACAGGAATATCTCGAGTTCGTCAATCCGTTCGCGAGATATGGGAGTTTGAAGTTAAGGAATGGTTGAGAAACAATCAAAATTTTCGCAAGTCTGATACTCGAAACCAATAACTGGAATGGCCGAGGAGAAAAGTACACACACCATTGTAATGGGGCGAGTTTCTACTTTCAGATGCAACAGGAATATCTAGAGTTCGTCAATCCGTTCGCGAGATATGGGAGTTTGAAGTTAAGGAATGGTTGAGAAACCATCAAAATTTTCGCAAGTCTGATACTCGAAACCAATAACTGGAATGGCCGAGGAGAAAAGTACACGCACCATTGTAATGGGGCGAGTTCCTACTTGCAGATGCAACAGGAATATCTCGAGTTCGTCAATCCGTTCGCGAGATATGGGAGTTTGAAGTTAAGGAATGGTTGAGAATCCATCAAAATTTTCGCATGTCTGATACTCGAAACCAATAACTACTATGGCCTAGGGGAGAAGTACACACACCGTTGAAATCGGGCGAGTTTCTACTTTCAGATGCAACAGGAATTTCTCGAGTTCGTCAATCCGTTCGCAAGATATGGGAGTTTGAAGTTAAGGAATGGTTGAGAAACCATCAATATGTTCGCTGGTCAGATGCTCGAAACCAATAACTGGAATGGCCTAGGAGAAAAGTACACACACCATTATAATGGGGCGAGTTTCTACTTTCAGATGTAACAGGAATATCTCGAGTTCGTCAATCCGTTCGCGAGATATGGGAGTTTGAAGTTAAGGAATGGTTGAGAAACCATCAAAATTTTCGCAAGTCTGATACTCGAAACCAATAACTGGAATGGCCGAGGAGAAAAGTACACACACCATTGTAATGGGGCGAGTTTCTACTTTCAGATGCAACAGGAATATCTCGATTTCGTCAATCCGTTCGCGAGATATGGGAGTTTGAAGTTAAGGAATGGTTGAGAAACCATCAATATGTTCGCTGGTCAGATACTCGAAACCAATAACTGGAATGGCCTAGGAGAAAAGTACACACACCATTATAATGGGGCGAGTTTCTACTTTCAGATGTAACAGGAATAGCTCGAGTTCGTCAATCCGTTCGCGAGATATGGGAGTTTGAAGTTAAGGAATGGTTGAGAAACCATCAAAATTTTCGCAAGTCTGATACTCGAAACCAATAACTGGAATGGCCGAGGAGAAAAGTACACGCACCATTGTAATGAGGCGAGTTCCTACTTTCAGATGCAACAGGAATATCTCGAGTTCGTCAATCCGTTCGCGAGATATGGGAGTTTGAAGTTAAAGAATGGTTGAGATTCCATCAAAACTTTCGCATATCTGATACTCGAAACCAATAACTACTATGGCCTAGGGCAAAAATACACATACCGTTGTAATCGGGCGAGTTTCTGCTTTCAGATACAACAGGAATTTCTCGAGTTCGTCAATTCGTTCGCGAGATATGGGAGTTTGAAGTTAAGGAATGGTTGAGCAACCATCAAAATTTTCGAAAGTCTGATTCCCAAAACCAATAACTACAAAGGCCTGGGGGAAAAATACACATACCGTTGTAATCGGGCGAGTTTCTACTTTCAGATGCAACAGGAATATCTCGAGTTCGTCAATCCGTTCGCGAGATATGGGAGTTTGAATTTAAGGAATGGTTGAGAAACCATCAAAATTTTCGCAAGTCTGATACTCGAAACCAACAACTACTATGGCCTAGGGCAAAAATACACATACCGTTGTAATCGGACGAGTTTCTGCTTTCAGATGCAACAGGAAATAATCGAGTTCGTCAATTCGTTCGCGAGATATGGGAGTTTGAAGTTAAGGAATGGTTGAGCAACCATCAAAATTTTCGAAAGTCTGATTCCCAAAACCAATAACTACAAAGGCCTAGGGGAAAAATACACATACCGTTGTAATCGGGCGAGTTTCTACTTTCAGATGCAACAGGAATATCTCGAGTTCGTCAATCCGTTCGCGAGATATGGGAGTTTGAAGTTAAGGAATTGTTTTGAAACCATCAAAATTTTCGCAAGTCTGATACTCGAAACCAATAACTGGAATGGCCTAGGAGAAAAGTACACACGCCATTGTAATGGGGCGAGTTTCTACTTTCAGATGCAACAGGAATATCTCGAGTTCGTCAATCCGTTTACGAGATATGGGAGTTTGAAGTTAAGGAACGCTTGAGAAACCATCAAAATTTTCGCAAGTCTGATACTCGAAACCAATAACTGGAATGGCCTAGGAGAAAAGTACGCACACCTTTGTAATGGGGCGAGTTTCTACTTTCAGATGCAACAGGAATATCTCGAGTTCGTCAATCCGTTCGCGAGATATGGGAGTTTGAAGTTAAAGAATGGTTGAGATTCCATCAAAACTTTCGCATATCTGATACTCGAAACCAATAACTACTATGGCCTATGGCAAAAATACACATACCGTTGTAATCGGGCGAGTTTCTGCTTTCAGATGCAACAGTAATTTCTCGAGTTCGTCAATTCGTTCGCGAGATATGTGAGTTTGATGTTAAGGAATGGTTGAGCAACCATCAAAATTTTCGAAAGTCTGATTCCCAAAACCAATAACTACAAAGGCCTAGGGGAAAAATACACATACCGTTGTAATCGGGCGAGTTTCTACTTTCAGATGCAACAGGAATATCTCGAGTTCGTCAATCCGTTCGCGAGATATGGGAGTTTGAAGTTAAGGAATGGTTGAGAAACCATCAAAATTTTCGCAAGTCTGATACTCGAAACCAATAACTGGAATGGCCTAGGAGAAAAGTACACACACCATTGTAATGGGGCGAGTTTCTACTTTCAGATGCAACAGGAATATCTCGAGTTCGTCAATCCGTTCACGAGATATGGGAGTTTGAAGTTAAGGAATGGTAGGGAAACCATCAAAATTTTCGCAAGTCTGATACCCGAAACCAATAACTACAAAGGCCGAGGGGAAAAATACACATACCGTTGTAATCGGGCGAGTTTCTGCTTTCAGATGCAACAGGAATTTCTCGAGTTAGTCAATTCGTTCGCGAGATATGGGAGTTTGAAGTTAAGGAATGGTAGAGAAACCATTAAAATTTTCGCAAGTCTGATACCCGAAACCAATAACTACAAAGGCCGAGGGGAAAAATACACATACCGTTGTAATCGGGCGAGTTTCTACTTTCAGGTGCAATAGGAATTTCTCGATTTTGTCAATCCGTTCGCGAGATATGGGAGTTTGAAGTTAAGGAATGGTTGAGAAACCACAAAAATTTTCGCTGATCTGATACTCGAAACCAATAACTGGAATGGCCTAGGGGAAAAGTACCCATACCGTTGAAATCGGGCGAGTTTCTGCTTTCAGATGCAATAGCAGTTTCTCGTGTTCGTCAATCCGTTCGCGAGATATGGGAGTTTGAGGTTAAGGAATGGTTGAGAAACCATCAAAATTTACGCAAGCCTGATACCAGAAACCAATAACTACAAAGGCCTAGCGCAAAAATACGCATACCGTTGTAATCGGGCGAGTTTCTGCTTTCAGATGCATTAGGAATTTCTCGAGTTCGTCAATCCGTTCGCATGATATGGGAGTTTGAAGTTAAGGAATGCTTGAGAAACAATCAAAGTTTTCGCAAGTCTTTTACTCGAAACCAATAACTACTATTGCCTAGGGCAAAAATACACATACCGTTGTAATCGGGCGAGTTTCTACTTTAAGATGCAACAGGAATTTCTCGAGTTCGTCAATCCGTTCGCGAGATATGGGAGTTTGAAATTAAGGAATGGTTGAGAAACCATTAAATTTTAGCAAATCTGATACTCGAAACGAATAACTACTATGGCCTAGGCAAAAATACACATACCGCTGTAATAGGGCGAGTTTCTACTTTCAGATGCAACAGGAATTTCTCGAGTTCGTTAATCCGTTCGCATGATATGGGAGTTTGAAGTTAAGGAATGCTTGAGAAACCATCAATGTTTTCGCAAGTCTGATACTCGAAACCAATAACTGGAATGGCCAAAGGGGAAAAGTACATACACACTGTTGTAATCGGGCGAGTTTCTACTTTCAGATGCAATAGGAGTTTCTCGAGTTCGTCAATCCGTTCGCGAGATATGGGAGTTTGAAGTTAAGGAATGGTTGAGAAACCAAAATTATCGCAAGTCTGATACTCGAAACCAATAACTGGAATGGCCTAGGGGAAAAGTACACACACCATTGTAATCGGGCGAGTTTCTACTTTCAGATGCAACAGGAATTTCTCGATTTTGTCAATCCGTTCGCGAGATATCGGAGTTTGAAGTTAAGGAATGGTTGAGAAACCACAAAAATTTTCGCTGATCTGATACTCGAAACCAATAACTGGAATGGCCTATGGGAAAAGTACACATACCGTTGAAATCGGGCGAGTTTCTGCTTTCAGATGCAATAGCAGTTTCTCGTGTTCGTCAATCCGTTCGCGAGATATGGGAGTTTGAGGTTAAGGAATGGTTGAGAAACCATCAAAATTTACGCAAGTCTGATACCAGAAACCAATAACTACAAAGGCCTAGCGCAAAAATACGCATACCGTTTTAATCGGGCGAGTTTCTACTTTCAGATGCAACAGGAATATCTCGAGTTCGTCAATCCGTTCGCGAGATATGGGAGTTTGAAGTTAAGGAATGGTTGAGAAACCATCAAAGTTTTCGCAAGTCTGAGTCCCGAAACCAATAACTACAAAGGCCTAGGGTAAAAATACATATACCGTTGTAATCGGGCGAGTTTCTACTTTCAGATGCAACAGGAATTTCTCGAGTTCGTCGATCCGTTTGCGAGATATGGGAGTTTGAATTTAAGGAATGGTTGAGAAACCATCAAAATTTTCGCTGGTCTGATACTCGAAACCAATAACTGGAATGGCCTAGGAGAAAAGTACACAGACCAATGTAATGGGGCGAGTTTCTACTTTCAGATGCAACAGTAATATCTCGAGTTCGTCAATCCGTTCGCGAGATATGGGAGTTTGAAGTTAAGGAATGGTTGAGAAACCATCAAAATTTTCGCAAGTCTGATAGTCGAAACCGATAACTACTATGGCCTAGGGGAAAAATACACACACCATTGTAATCGGCCGAGTTTCTGCTTTCAGATGCAACAGGAATTTCTCGAGTTCGTCAATTCGTTCGCGAGATATGGGAGTTTGAAGTTAAGGAATGGTTGAGAAACCATCAATATTTTCGCAATTCTGATACTCGAAACCAATAACTACTATGGCCTAGGGCAAAAATACACATACCGTTGTAATCGGGCGAGTTTCTGCTTTCAGATGCAATAGGAATTTCTCGAGTTCGTCAATCCGTTCGCAAGATATGGGAGTTTGAAGTTAAGGAATGGTTGAGAAACAATCAAAATTTTCGCAAGTCTGATACACGAAACCAATAACTACAAAGGCCTAGGGGAAAAATATACATACCTTTGTAATCGGGCGAGTTTCCACTTTCAGATGCAACAGGAACTTCTCGAGTTCGTCATTCCGTTCGCGAGATATGGGAGTTTGAAGTTATGGAATGGTTGAGAAACCATCAAAATTTTCGAAAGTCTGATACTCGAAACCAATAACTACTATGGCCTAGGGCAAAAATACACATACCGTTGTAATCGGGCGAGTTTCTACATTCAGATGCAACAGGAATTTCTCGAGTTCGTCTATCCGTTCGCGAGATATGGGAGTTTGAAGTGAAGGAATGGTTGAGAAACCATCAAAATTCTCGCATGTCTGATACTCGAAACCAATAACTACAAAGGCCTAGGGGAAAAAGACACATACCGTTGTAATCGGGCGAGTTTTTACTTTCAGATGCAACAGGAATTTCTCGAATTCGTCAATCCGGTCGCGAGATATGGGAGTTTGAAGTTAAGGAATGGTTGAGAAACCATGAAAGTTTTCGCTGGTCTGATACTCGAAACCAATAAATGGAACGGCCTAGGGGAAAAATACACATACCGTTGTAATCGGGCGAGTTTCTACTTTCGGATGCAAGAGGAATTTCTCGAGTTCGTCAATCCATTCGCGAGATAAGGGAGTTTGATGTTAAGGAATGGTTAAGAAACCATCAAAATTTTCGCAAGTTTGATACTCGATACCAATAACTACTATGGCCTAGGGCAAAAATACAAACATCGTTGTAATCGGGCGAGTTTCTACTTTCAGATGCAACAGGAATTTCTCGAGTTCATCAATCCGTTCGCGAGATATGGGAGTTTGAAGTTAGGGAATGGTTGAGAAACCATGAAAGTTTTCGCTGGTCTGATACTCGAAACCAATAAATGGAATGGCCTAGGGGAAAAGTACACACACCACTGTAATCGGGCGATTTTCTACTTTCAGATGCAACAGAAATTTCGCGAGTTCGTCAATCCGTTCGCGAGATATGGGAGTTTGAAGGTAAGGAATGGTTGAGAAACTATCAAAATTTTAGCAAGTCTGATACTGGAGACCAATAACTACAAAGGCGTAGTGGAAAAATACACATACCGTTGTAATCCGAAGAGTTTCTACTTTCAGATGCAACAAAAATTTTTCGGATTCGTCAATCCTTTCGCCAAATATCGGAGCTTGAAGTTAAGGAATGGTTGAGAAACCATCAAAATTTTCGTAAGTCTGATACTCGAAACCAATAACTACAAAGGCCTAGGGGGAAAACACACATACCGTTGTAATCGGGCGAGTTTTTACTTTCAGATGCAACAGGAATTTCTCGAGTTCGTCAATCAGTTCGCGAGATATGGGAGTTTGAATTTCAGGAATGGTTGAGAAACATCAAAATTTTCGCAAGTCTCATACTCGAAAACAATAACTACAATGGCATAGGGGAAAAGTACACACACCATATTAATCGGGCGAGTTTCTACTTTCAGATGCGACAGGAGTTTCTCGTGTTCTTCAATCTGTTCGCGAGATATGGGGGTTTGAACTTAAGGAATGGTGGAGAAACCATCAAAAGTTTCGCAAGGCTGATACTCGAAACCTATAACTACAAAGGCCTAGGGAAAAGTACACATACCGTTGTCATCGGGCGAGTTTCTACTTTCAGATGCAACAGGAATTTCACGAGTTCGTCAATCCGTTCGCGAGATATGGGGGTTTTGAAGTTAAGGAATGGTTGAGAAACCATCTAAATTCTCGCATGTCTGTAACTCGAAACCAATAACTGGAACGGCCTAGGGAAAAAAAACAAACCGTTGTAATCGGGAGAGTTTCTACTTTCGGATGCAAGAGGAATTTCTCGAGTTCGTCAATCCGTTCGCGAGATATGGGAGTTTGAAGTTCAGGAATGGTTGAGGAACCATCAAAATTTTCGCAAGTCTGATACTCGAAACCAATAACTACAATGGCCTAGGGGAAAATTACACATACCGTTGTCATCGGACGAGTTTCTACTTTCAGATGCAACAGGAATTTCACGAGTTCGTCAATCCGTTCGCGAGATATGGGGGTTTTGAAGTTAAGGAATGGTTGAGAAACCATCTAAATTCTCGCATGTCTGTTACTCGAAACCAATAACTGGAACGGCCTAGGGGAAAAATACACATACCATTGTAATCGGGCGAGTTTCCACTTTCAGATGCAACAGGAATTTCTCGAGTTCTTCAATCTGTTCGCGAAATATGGGGGTTTGAACTTAAGGAATGGTTGAGAAACCATCAAAGTTTTAGCAAGTCTGATACTCGAAACCAATAACTAGAATGGCCTCAGGGAAATGTACACACACCATTGTAATCGGGAGAGCTTCTACTTTCAAATGCAAGAGGAATTTCTCGATTTCGTCAATCCGTTCGCGAGATATGGGAGTTTGAAGGTAAGGAATGGTTGAGAACAATCAAAATTTTCGCAAGTCTGATACTCGAAACCTATAACTACAAAGGCCTAGGGGAAAAATACACATACCGTTGTAATCGGAAGAGTTTCTACTTTCGGATGCATGAGGAATTTCTCGAGTTCGTCAATCCGTTCGCGAGATATGGGACTTTGAAGTTAAGGAATGGTTGAGAAACCATCAAATTCTCGCAAGTCTGATACTCGAAACCAATAACTAGAATGGCCTCGGGGAAATGTACACACACCATTGTAATCGGGAGAGCTTCTACTTTCAAATGCAACAGGAATTTCTCGAGTTCGTCAATCCGTTCGCGAGATATCGGGGTTTTGAAGTTAAGGAATGGTTGAGAAACCATCTAAATTCTCGCATGTCTGTTACTCGAAACCAATAACTGGAACGGCCTAGGGGAAATATACCCATACCAATGTAATCGGGCGAGTTTCTATTTTCAGATGCAACAGGAATTTCTCGAGTTCGTCAATCCGTTCGCGAGAGATAGGAGTTTGAACTTAAGGAATGGTTGAGAAACCATCAAAGTTTTCGCAAGTCTGTTACTCGAAACCACTAACTGGAACGGCCTAGGGTAAAAATACACATACCATTGTAATCGGGCGAGTTTCTACTTTCAGATGCAACAGGAATTCTCGAGTTCTTCAATCTGTTCGCGAAATATGGGGGTTTGAACTTAAGGAATGGTGAGAAACCATCAAAATTTTCGCAAGTCTGATACTCGAAACCAATAACTACAAAGGCCTACGGGAAAAACACACATACCGTTGTAATCGGGCGAGTTTTTACTTTCAGATGCAACAGGAATTTCTCGAGTTCGTCAATCCGTTCGCGAGAGATAGGAGTTTGAAGTTAAGGAATGGTTGAGAAACCATCAAAATTTTCGCAAGTCTGTTACCCGAAACCAATAACTGGAACGGCCTAGGGGAAAAATACACATGCCGTTGTAATCGGGCGAGTTATTACTTTCAGATGCAACAGGAATTTTCGAGTTCGTCTATCCGTTCGCGAGATATGGGAGTTTGAAGTGAAGGAATGGTTGAGAAACCATCAAAATTCTCGCAAGTCTGATACTCGAAACCAATAACTACAAAGGCCTAGGGGAAAAACACACATACCGTTGTAATCGGGCGAGTTTTTACTTTCAGATGCAACAGGAATTTCTCGAGTTCGTCAATCCGTTTGCGAGATATAGGGGTTTGAAGTTAAGGAATGGTTGAGAAACCATCAAAATTTTCGCAAGTCTGTTACCCGAAACCAATAACTGGAACGGCCTAGGTGAAACATACACATACCGTTGTAATCGGGCGAGTTTCTACTTTCGGATGCAAGAGGAATTTCTCGAGTTCGTCAATCAGTTCGCGAGATATGGGAGTTTGAATTTCAGGAATGGTTGAGAAACCATCAAAATTTTCGCAAGTCTGTTACTCGAAACCAATAACTGAAACGGCCTAGGGGAAAAATACACATACCGTTGTAATCGGGCGAGTATCTACGTTGAGATGCAACAGGAATTTCTCGAGTTCGTTAATCCGTTCGCGAGGAATTGGAGTTTGAAGTTAAGGAATGGTTGAGAGACCATCAAAATTTTCGCAAGTCTGATACTCGAAGCCAATAACTACAATGGCCTAGGGGAAAAGTACACACATCATATTAATCGTGCGAGTTTCTATTTTCAGATGCAACAGGAATTTCTCGAGTTCGTCTATCCGTTCGCGAGATATGTGAGTTTGAAGTTAAGGAATGGTTGAGAAACCATCAAAGTTTTCGCAAGTCTGTTACTCGAAACCAATAACTGGAACGGCCTAGGGGAAAAATACACATACCGTTGTAATCGGGCGAGTATCTACTTTGAGATGCAACAGGAATTTCTCGAGTTCGTTAATCCGTTCGCGAGGAATTGGAGTTTGAAGTTAAGGAATGGTTGAGAGACCATCAAAATTTTTGCAAGTCTGATACTCGAAACCAATAATTACAATGGCCTAGGGGAAAAGTACACACACCATATTAATCGGGCGAGTTTCTACTTTCAGATGCAACAGGAATTTCTCGAGTTCGTCAATCCGTTCGCGAGATATGGGATTTTGAAGTTAAGGAATGGTTGAGAAACCATCAAAATTTTCGCAAGTCTGTACCTCGAAACCAATAACTGGAACGGCCTAGGGGAAAAATACACATACCGTTGTAATCGGGCGAGTTTCTACTTTCGGATGCAAGAGGAATTTCTCGAGTTCGTCAATCCGTTCGCGAGATATGGGAGTTTGAAGTTCAGGAATGGTTGAGAAACCATCAAAATTTTCGCAAGTCTGATACTCAAAACCAATAACTACAGTGGCCTAGGGGAAAAGTACAAATACTGTTGTAATCGGGCGAGTTATTACTTTCAGATGCAACAGGAATTTTTCGAGTTCGTCTATCCGTTCGCGAGATATGGGAGTTTGAAGTTAAGGACTGGTTGAGGAACCATGAAAGTTTTCGCTGGTCTGATACTCGAAACCAATAAATGGAACGGCCTAGGGGAAAAATACACATACCGTTGTAATCGGGCGAGTTTCTACTTTCGGATGCAAGAGGAATTTCTCGAGTTCGTCAATCCATTCGCGAGATAAGGGAGTTTGATGTTAAGGAATGGTTGAGAAACCATCAAAATTTTCGCAAGTTTGATACTCGAAACCAATAACTACAATGGCCTAGGGGAAAAGTACACACACCATATTAATCGGGCGAGTTTCTACTTTCAGATGCAACAGGAATTTCTCGAGTTCGTCTATCCGTTCGCGAAATATGGGAGTTTGAAGTGAAGGAATGGTTGAGAAACCATCAAAATTCTCGCATGTCAGATACTCGAAACCAATAACTACAAAGGCCTAGGGGAAAAAGACACATACCGTTGTAATCGGGCGAGTTTCTACTTTCGGATGCAAGAGGAATTTCTCGAGTTCGTCAATCCATTCGCGAGATAAGGGAGTTTGATGTTAAGGAATGGTTGAGAAACCATCAAAATTTTCGCTAGTTTGATACTTGAAACCAATAACTACAATGGCCTAGGGGAAAAGTACACACACCATATTAATCGGGCGAGTTTCTACTTTCAGATGCAACAGGAATTTCTCGAGTTCGTCTATCCGTTCGCGAGATATGGGAGTTTGAAGTGAAGGAATGGTTGAGAAACCATCAAAATTCTCGCACGTCTGATACTCGAAACCAATAACTACAAAGGCCTAGGGGAAAAAGACACATACCGTTGTAATCGGGCGAGTTTTTACTTTCAGATGCAACAGGAATTTCTCGAATTCGTCAATCCGGTCGCGAGATATGGGAGTTTGAAGTTAAGGAATGGTTGAGAAACCATGAAAGTTTTCGCTGGTCTGATACTCGAAACCAATAAATGGAACGGCCTAGGGGAAAAATACACATACCGTTGTAATCGGGCGAGTTTCTACTTTCGGATGCAAGAGGAATTTCTCGAGTTCGTCAATCCATTCGCGAGATAAGGGAGTTTGATGTTAAGGAATGGTTAAGAAACCATCAAAATTTTCGCAAGTTTGATACTCGATACCAATAACTACTATGGCCTAGGGCAAAAATACAAACACCGTTGTAATCGGGCGAGTTTCTACTTTCAGATGCAACAGGAATTTCTCGAGTTCATCAATCCGTTCGCGAGATATGGGAGTTTGAAGTTAGGGAATGGTTGAGAAACCATGAAAGTTTTCGCTGGTCTGATACTCGAAACCAATAAATGGAATGGCCTAGGGGAAAAGTACACACACCACTGTAATCGGGCGATTTTCTACTTTCAGATGCAACAGAAATTTCGCGAGTTCGTCAATCCGTTCGCGAGATATGGGAGTTTGAAGGTAAGGAATGGTTGAGAAACTATCAAAATTTTAGCAAGTCTGATACTGGAGACCAATAACTACAAAGGCGTAGTGGAAAAATACACATACCGTTGTAATCCGAAGAGTTTCTACTTTCAGATGCAACAAAAATTTTTCGAATTCGTCAATCCTTTCGCCAAATATCGGAGCTTGAAGTTAAGGAATGGTTGAGAAACCATCAAAATTTTCGCAAGTCTGATACTCGAAACCAATAACTACAAAGGCCTAGGGGGAAAACACATATACCGTTGTAATCGGGCGAGTTTTTACTTTCAGATGCAACAGGAATTTCTCGAGTTCGTCAATCAGTTCGCGAGATATGGGAGTTTGAATTTCAGGAATGGTTGAGAAACCATCAAAATTTTCGCAAGTCTCATACTCGAAAACAATAACTACAATGGCATAGGGGAAAAGTACACACACCATATTAATCGGGCGAGTTTCTACTTTCAGATGCGACAGGAGTTTCTCGTGTTCTTCAATCTGTTCGCGAGATATGGGGGTTTGAACTTAAGGAATGGTGGAGAAACCATCAAAAGTTTCGCAAGGCTGATACTCGAAACCTATAACTACAAAGGCCTAGGGGAAAACTACACATACCGTTGTCATCGGGCGAGTTTCTACTTTCAGATGCAACAGGAATTTCACGAGTTCGTCAATCCGTTCGCGAGATATGGGGGTTTTGATGTTAAGGAATGGTTGAGAAGCCATCTAAATTCTCGCATGTCTGTAACTCGAAACCAATAACTGGAACGGCCTAGGGGAAAAAAAACAAACCGTTGTAATCGGGAGAGTTTCTACTTTCGGATGCAAGAGGAATTTCTCGAGTTCGTCAATCCGTTCGCGAGATATGGGAGTTTGAAGTTCAGGAATGGTTGAGGAACCATCAAAATTTTCGCAAGTCTGATACTCGAAACCAATAACTACAATGGCCTAGGGGAAAATTACACATACCGTTGTCATCGGGCGAGTTTCTACTTTCAGATGCAACAGGAATTTCTCGAGTTCTTCAATCTGTTCGCGAAATATGGGGGTTTGAACTTAAGGAATGGTTGAGAAACCATCAAAATTTTCGCAAGTCTGATACTCGAAACCAATAACTACAAAGGCCTACGGGAAAAACACACATACCGTTGTAATCGGGCGAGTTTTTACTTTCAGATGCAACAGGAGTTTCTCGAGTTCGTCAATCCGTTCGCGAGAGATAGGAGTTTGAAGTTAAGGAATGGTTGAGAAACCATCAAAATTTTCGCAAGTCTGTTACCCGAAACCAATAACTGGAACGGCCTAGGGGAAAAACACACATACCGTTGTAATCGGGCGAGTTTTTACTTTCAGATGCAACAGGAATTTCTCGAGTTCGTCAATCCGTTTGCGAGATATAGGGGTTTGAAGTTAAGGAATGGTTGAGAAACCATCAAAATTTTCGCAAGTCTGTTACCCGAAACCAATAACTGGAACGGCCTAGGTGAAACATACACATACCGTTGTAATCGGGCGAGTTTCTACTTTCGGATGCAAGAGGAATTTCTCGAGTTCGTTAATCCGTTCGCGAGGAATTGGAGTTTGAAGTTAAGGTATGGTTGAGAGACCATCAAAATTTTCGCAAGTCTGATACTCGAAGCCAATAACTACAATGGCCTAGGGGAAAAGTACACACATCATATTAATCGTGCGAGTTTCTATTTTCAGATGCAACAGGAATTTCTCGAGTTCGTCTATCCGTTCGCGAGATATGTGAGTTTGAAGTTAAGGAATGGTTGAGAAACCATCAAAGTTTTCGCAAGTCTGTTACTCGAAACCAATAACTGGAACGGCCTAGGGGAAAAATACACATACCGTTGTAATCGGGCGAGTATCTACTTTGAGATGCAACCGGAATTTCTCGAGTTCGTTAATCCGTTCGCGAGGAATTGGAGTTTGAAGTTAAGGAATGGTTGAGAGACCATCAAAATTTTTGCAAGTCTGATACTCGAAACCAATAATTACAATGGCCTAGGGGAAAAGTACACACACCATATTAATCGGGCGAGTTTCTACTTTCAGATGCAACAGGAATTTCTCGAGTTCGTCAATCCGTTCGCGAGATATGGGATTTTGAAGTTAAGGAATGGTTGAGAAACCATCAAAATTTTCGCAAGTCTGTACCTCGAAACCAATAACTGGAACGGCCTAGGGGAAAAATACATATACCGTTGTAATCGGGCGAGTTTCTACTTTCGGATGCAAGAGGAATTTCTCGAGTTCGTCAATCCGTTCGCGAGATATGGGAGTTTGAAGTTCAGGAATGGTTGAGAAACCATCAAAATTTTCGCAAGTCTGATACTCAAAACCAATAACTACAGTGGCCTAGGGGAAAAGTACAAATACTGTTGTAATCGGGCGAGTTATTACTTTCAGATGCAACAGGAATTTTTCGAGTTCGTCTATCCGTTCGCGAGATATGGGAGTTTGAAGTTAAGGACTGGTTGAGGAACCATGAAAGTTTTCGCTGGTCTGATACTCGAAACCAATAAATGGAACGGCCTAGGGGAAAAATACACATACCGTTGTAATCGGGCGAGTTTCTACTTTCGGATGCAAGAGGAATTTCTCGAGTTCGTCAATCCATTCGCGAGATAAGGGAGTTTGATGTTAAGGAATGGTTGAGAAACCATCAAAATTTTCGCAAGTTTGATACTCGAAACCAATAACTACAATGGCCTAGGGGAAAAGTACACACACCATATTAATCGGGCGAGTTTCTACTTTCAGATGCAACAGGAATTTCTCGAGTTCGTCTATCCGTTCGCGAGATATGGGAGTTTGAAGTGAAGGAATGGTTGAGAAACCATCAAAATTCTCGCATGTCAGATACTCGAAACCAATAACTACAAAGGCCTAGGGGAAAAAGACACATACCGTTGTAATCGGGCGAGTTTCTACTTTCGGATGCAAGAGGAATTTCTCGAGTTCGTCAATCCATTCGCGAGATAAGGGAGTTTGATGTTAAGGAATGGTTGAGAAACCATCAAAATTTTCGCTAGTTTGATACTCGAAACCAATAACTACAATGGCCTAGGGGAAAAGTACACACACCATATTAATCGGGCGAGTTTCTACTTTCAGATGCAACAGGAATTTCTCGAGTTCGTCTATCCGTTCGCGAGATATGGGAGTTTGAAGTGAAGGAATGGTTGAGAAACCATCAAAATTCTCGCACGTCTGATACTCGAAACCAATAACTACAAAGGCCTAGGGGAAAAAGACACATACCGTTGTAATCGGGCGAGTTTTTACTTTCAGATGCAACAGGAATTTCTCGAATTCGTCAATCCGGTCGCGAGATATGGGAGTTTGAAGTTAAGGAATGGTTGAGAAACCATGAAAGTTTTCGCTGGTCTTATACTCGAAACCAATAAATGGAACGGCCTAGGGGAAAAATACACATACCGTTGTAATCGGGCGAGTTTCTACTTTCGGATGCAAGAGGAATTTCTCGAGTTCGTCAATCCATTCGCGAGATAAGGGAGTTTGATGTTAAGGAATGGTTAAGAAACCATCAAAATTTTCGCAAGTTTGATACTCGATACCAATAACTACTATGGCCTAGGGCAAAAATACAAACACCGTTGTAATCGGGCGAGTTTCTACTTTCAGATGCAACAGGAATTTCTCGAGTTCATCAATCCGTTCGCGAGATATGGGAGTTTGAAGTTAGGGAATGGTTGAGAAACCATGAAAGTTTTCGCTGGTCTGATACTCGAAACCAATAAATGGAATGGCCTAGGGGAAAAGTACACACACCACTGTAATCGGGCGATTTTCTACTTTCAGATGCAACAGAAATTTCGCGAGTTCGTCAATCCGTTCGCGAGATATGGGAGTTTGAAGGTAAGGAATGGTTGAGAAACTATCAAAATTTTAGCAAGTCTGATACTGGAGACCAATAACTACAAAGGCGTAGTGGAAAAATACACATACCGTTGTAATCCGAAGAGTTTCTACTTTCAGATGCAACAAAAATTTTTCGAATTCGTCAATCCTTTCGCCAAATATCGGAGCTTGAAGTTAAGGAATGGTTGAGAAACCATGAAAATTTTCGCAAGTCTGATACTCGAAACCAATAACTACAAAGGCCTAGGGGGAAAACACACATACCGTTGTAATCGGGCGAGTTTTTACTTTCAGATGCAACAGGAATTTCTCGAGTTCGTCAATCAGTTCGCGAGATATGGGAGTTTGAATTTCAGGAATGGTTGAGAAACCATCAAAATTTTCGCAAGTCTCATACTCGAAAACAATAACTACAATGGCATAGGGGAAAAGTACACACACCATATTAATCGGGCGAGTTTCTACTTTCAGATGCGACAGGAGTTTCTCGTGTTCTTCAATCTGTTCGCGAGATATGGGGGTTTGAACTTAAGGAATGGTGGAGAAACCATCAAAAGTTTCGCAAGGCTGATACTCGAAACCTATAACTACAAAGGCCTAGGGGAAAAGTACACATACCGTTGTCATCGGGCGAGTTTCTACTTTCAGATGCAACAGGAATTTCACGAGTTCGTCAATCCGTTCGCGAGATATGGGGGTTTTGAAGTTAAGGAATGGTTGAGAAACCATCTAAATTCTCGCATGTCTGTTACTCGAAACCAATAACTGGAACGGCCTAGGGGAAAAATACACATACCATTGTAATCGGGCGAGTTTCCACTTTCAGATGCAACAGGAATTTCTCGAGTTCTTCAATCTGTTCGCGAAATATGGGGGTTTGAACTTAAGGAATGGTTGAGAAACCATCAAAGTTTTAGCAAGTCTGATACTCGAAACCAATAACTAGTATGGCCTCGGGGAAATGTACACACACCATTGTAATCGGGAGAGCTTCTACTTTCAAATGCAAGAGGAATTTCTCGATTTCGTCAATCCGTTCGCGAGATATGGGAGTTTGAAGGTAAGGAATGGTTGAGAAACAATCAAAATTTTCGCAAGTCTGATACTCGAAACCTATAACTACAAAGGCCTAGGGGAAAAATACACATACCGTTGTAATCGGAAGAGTTATTACTTTCGGATGCATGAGGAATTTCTCGAGTTCGTCAATCCGTTCGCGAGATATGGGACTTTGAAGTTAAGGAATGGTTGAGAAACCATCAAAATTCTCGCAAGTCTGATACTCGAAACCAATAACTAGAATGGCCTCGGGGAAATGTACACACACCATTGTAATCGGGAGAGCTTCTACTTTCAAATGCAACAGGAATTTCTCGAGTTCGTCAATCCGTTCGCGAGATATCGGGGTTTTGAAGTTAAGGAATGGTTGAGAAACCATCTAAATTCTCGCATGTCTGTTACTCGAAACCAATAACTGGAACGGCCTAGGGGAAATATACCCATACCAATGTAATCGGGCGAGTTTCTATTTTCAGATGCAACAGGAATTTCTCGAGTTCGTCAATCCGTTCGCGAGAGATAGGAGTTTGAACTTAAGGAATGGTTGAGAAACCATCAAAGTTTTCGCAAGTCTGTTACTCGAAACCACTAACTGGAACGGCCTAGGGTAAAAATACACATACCATTGTAATCGGGCGAGTTTCTACTTTCAGATGCAACAGGAATTTCTCGAGTTCTTCAATCTGTTCGCGAAATATGGGGGTTTGAACTTAAGGAATGGTTGAGAAACCATCAAAATTTTCGCAAGTCTGATACTCGAAACCAATAACTACAAAGGCCTACGGGAAAAACACACATACCGTTGTAATCGGGCGAGTTTTTACTTTCAGATGCAACAGGAATTTCTCGAGTTCGTCAATCCGTTCGCGAGAGATAGGAGTTTGAAGTTAAGGAATGGTTGAGAAACCATCAAAATTTTCGCAAGTCTGTTACCCGAAACCAATAACTGGAACGGCCTAGGGGAAAAATACACATGCCGTTGTAATCGGGCGAGTTATTACTTTCAGATGCAACAGGAATTTTTCGAGTTCGTCTATCCGTTCGCGAGATATGGGAGTTTGAAGTGAAGGAATGGTTGAGAAACCATCAAAATTTTCGCAAGTCTGTTACTCGAAACCAATAACTTGAACGGCCTAGGGGAAAAATACACATACCGTTGTAATCGGGCGAGTATCTACGTTGAGATGCAACAGGAATTTCTCGAGTTCGTTAATCCGTTCGCGAGGAATTGGAGTTTGAAGTTAAGGAATGGTTGAGAGACCATCAAAATTTTCGCAAGTCTGATACTCGAAGCCAATAACTACAATGGCCTAGGGGAAAAGTACACACATCATATTAATCGTGCGAGTTTCTATTTTCAGATGCAACAGGAATTTCTCGAGTTCGTCTATCCGTTCGCGAGATATGTGAGTTTGAAGTTAAGGAATGGTTGAGAAACCATCAAAGTTTTCGCAAGTCTGTTACTCGAAACCAATAACTGGAACGGCCTAGGGGAAAAATACACATACCGTTGTAATCGGGCGAGTATCTACTTTGAGATGCAACAGGAATTTCTCGAGTTCGTTAATCCGTTCGCGAGGAATTGGAGTTTGAAGTTAAGGAATGGTTGAGAGACCATCAAAATTTTTGCAAGTCTGATACTCGAAACCAATAATTACAATGGCCTAGGGGAAAAGTACACACACCATATTAATCGGGCGAGTTTCTACTTTCAGATGCAACAGGAATTTCTCGAGTTCGTCAATCCGTTCGCGAGATATGGGATTTTGAAATTAAGGAATGGTTGAGAAACCATCAAAATTTTCGCAAGTCTGATACTCAAAACCAATAACTACAATGGCCTAGGGGAAAAGTACACACACCATATTAATCGGGCGAGTTTCTACTTTCAGATGCAACAGGAATTTCTCGAGTTCGTCAATCCGTTCGCGAGATATGGGATTTTGAAGTTAAGGAATGGTTGAGAAACCATCAAAATTTTCGCAAGTCTGTACCTCGAAACCAATAACTGGAACGGCCTAGGGGAAAAATACACATGCCGTTGTAATCGGGCGAGTTTCTACTTTCGGATGCAAGAGGAATTTCTCGAGTTCGTCAATCCGTTCGCGAGATATGGGAGTTTGAAGTTCAGGAATGGTTGAGAAACCATCAAAATTTTCGCAAGTCTGATACTCAAAACCAATAACTACAATGGCCTAGGGGAAAAGTACACACACCATATTAAACGGGCTAGTTTCTACATTCAGATGCAACAGGAATTTCTCGAGTTCGTCTATCCGTTCGCGAGATATGGAAGTTTGAAGTGAAGGAATGGTTGAGAAACCATCAAAGTTTTCGCAAGTCTGTTACTCTAAACCACTAACTGGAACGGCCTAGGGGAAAAATACACATACCGTTGTAATCGGGCGAGTACCTACTTTGAGATGCAACAGGAATTTCTCGAGTACGTCAATCCGTTCGCGCGATATGGGGGTTTTGAAGTTAAGGAATGGTTGAGAAACCATCTAAATTCTCGCATGTCTGTTACTCGAAACCAATAACTGGAACGGCCTAGGGGAAAAATACACATACCATTGTAATCGGGCGAGTTTCTACTTTCAGATGCAACAGGAATTTCTCGAGTTCTTCAATCTGTTCGCGAAATATGGGGGTTTGAACTTAAGGAATGGTTGAGAAACCATCAAAATTATCGCAAGTCTGATACTCGAAACCAATAACTACAAAGGCCTAGGGGAAAAACACACATACCGTTGTAATCGGGCGAGTTTTTACTTTCAGATGCAACAGGAATTTCTCGAGTTCGTCAATCCGTTCGCGAGAGATAGGAGTTTGAAGTTAAGGAATGGTTGAGAAACCATCAAAATTTTCGCAAGTCTGTTACCCGAAACCAATAACTGGAACGGCCTAGGGGAAAAATACACATGCCGTTGTAATCGGGCGAGTTATTACTTTCAGATGCAACAGGAATTTCTCGAGTTCGTCTATCCGTTTGCGAGATACAGGGGTTTGAAGTTAAGGAATGGTTGAGAAACCATCAAAATTTTCGCAAGTCTGTTACCCGAAACCAATAACTGGAACGGCCTAGGGGAAAAATACACATACCGTTGTAATCCGGCGAGTTTCTACTTTCAGATGCAACAGGAATTTCTCGAGTTCGTGAATCCGTTCGTGAGATATGGGAGTTTGAAGTTAAGGAATGGTTGAGAAATCATCAAAATTTTCGCAAGTCTGATACTCGAAACCAATACCTACAATGGCCTAGGGGAAAAGTACAAATACTGTTGTCATCGGGCGAGTTTCTACTTTCAGATGCACAGGAATTTCTCGAGTTCGTCAATCCGTTCGCGAGATATGGGGGTTTGAAGTTAAGGAATGGTTGAGAAACCATCTAAATCTCGCATGTCTGTTACTCGAAACCAATAACTGGAACGGCCTAGGGGAAAAATACACATAACCATTGTAATCGGGCGAGTTTCTACTTTCAGATGCAACAGGAATTTCTCGAGTTCTTCAATCTGTTCGCGAAATATGGGAGTTTGAATTAAGAATGGTTGAGAAACCATCAAACATTTCGCAAGTCTGATACTCGAAACCAATAACAAAATTGCCCTAGGGGAAAAGTACACACATCATATTAATCGTGCGAGTTTCTACTTTTAGATGCTACAGGAATTTCTCGAGATCGTCAATCCGTTCGCGCGATATTGGAGTTTGAAGTTAAGAATAGTTGAGAAACCATCGAACATTTCGCAAGTCTGTACTCGAAACCAATAACTGGAACGCCTAGGGAAAAATACACACTCCGTTGTAACCGGGCGAGTTTCTACTTTCAGATGCAACGGGAATTTCTAGAGTTCGTCAATCCGTTCGCGAAATATGGGAGTTTGAAGTTAAGAAATGGCTGAGAAACCATCAAAATTTTCGCAAGTCTGATACTCAAAACCAATAACAACAATGCCCTAGGGGAAAAGTACACACATCATATTAATCGTGCGAGTTTCTACTTTTAGATGCTACAGGAATTTCTCGAGATCGTCAATCCGTTCGCTCGATGTTGGAGTTTGAAGTTAAGGAATGGTTGAGAAACCATCAAATTTTCGCAGTCTGATACTCGAAACCAATAACTCTACAATGTCCTAGGGGAAAAGTACACATGGCATATTAAGCGGGCGAGTTTCTACTTTCAGGTGCAACAGGAATTTCTCGAGTTCTTCAATCGGTTCGCGGATATATGGGTGTTTGAAGTTATGGAATGGTTGAGAAACCATCAAAATTTTCGCAAGTCTGATACTCGAAACCAATAACAACAATCTCTAGGGGAAAAATACACACATCATATTAAATCGGGCGAGTTTTCTACTTTTAGATGCCACAGGAATTTCTCGAGTTCGTCTATCCGTTCGCGAGATATGGGAGTGTGATGTTAAGGAATAGTTGGGAAACCATCCAAATTTTCGCAAGTCTGTTACTCGAAACCAATAACTGGAACGGCTAGGGGAAAAATACACATACCATTGTAATCGGGCGAGTTTTCAACTTTCAGATGCAACAGGAATTTCTCGTGTTCGTCAATCGGTTCGCGATATATGGGAGTTTGAAGTTAAGGAATGGTTGAGAAACCATCAAAATTTTCGCAAGTCTGATACTCGAAACCAATAACTACAATCGCCTAGGGGAAAAGTACGCACACCATTGTAATCGGGCGAGTTTCTTACATTCAGATGCAACAGGAATTTCTCGAGTTCGTCAATCCGTTCGCGAGATATTGGAGTTTGAAGTTAAGAATGGTTGGGAAACCATCAAAATTTTCGCAAGTCTGATACTCGAAACCAATAACTACAATGTCCTAGGGGAAAAGTACACACACCATATTAATCGGCGTGTCTCTACTTTCATTTGCAACAGGAATTCCTCGAGTTCGTCAATCCGTTCGCGAGATATGGGAGTTTGAAGTTGAGGAATGGTTGAGAAACCATCAAACTTTTCGCAAGTCTGATACTCGAAACCAATAACAACAATGGCCTAGGGGAAAAGTACACACATCATATTAATCGGGCGAGTTTCTACTTTTAGATGCAACAGGAATTTCTCGAGTTCGTCTATCCGTTCGCGAGATATGGGAGTGTGATGTTAAGGAATAGTTGGGAAACCATCCAAATTTTCGCAAGTCTGTTACTCGAAACCAATAACTGGAACGGCCTAGGGGAAAAATACACATACCATTGTAATCGGACGAGTTTCAACTTTCAGATGCAACAGGAATTTCTCGTGTTCGTCAATCCGTTCGCGAGATATGGGATTTTGAATTAAGGAATGGTTGAGAAACCATCAAACTTTTCGCAAGTCTGATACTCGAAACCAATAACTACAATGGCCTAGGTGAATAGTACACACACCATATTAATCGGGCGTGTTTCTACTTTCAGAGGCAACAGGAATTTCTCGAGTTCGTCTATCCGTTCGCGAGATATTGGAGTTTGAAGTTCAGGAATGGTTGAGAAACCATCAAAATTTTCGCAAGTCTGATACTCGAAAACAATAACAACAATGGCCTCGGGGAAAAGTACACACACCATATTAATCGGGCGAGTTTCTACATTCAGATGCAACAGGAATTTCTCGAGTTCGTCTATCCGTTTGTGAGATATGGGTGTTTGAAGTTAAGGAATGGTTGAGAAACCATCCAAAATTTTCGCAAGTCTGATACCCGAAACCAATAACTACTATGGCCTAGGGCGAAAATACACACACGGTTGTAATCGGGCAGGTCTCTGCTTTCAGACGCAACAGGAATTTCTCGAGTTCGTCAATCCGTTCGCGAGATATGGGAGTTTGAAGTTCAGGAATGGTTGAGAAACCATCAAAATTTTCGCAAGTCTGATACTCGAAAACAATAACAACAATGGCCTCGGGGAAAAGTACACACACCATATTAATCGGGCGAGTTTCTACTTTCAGATGCAACAGGAATTTCTCGAGTTCGTCTCTCCGTTTGCGAGATATGGGTGTTTGAAGTTAAGGAATGGTTGAGAAACCATCAAAATTTTCGCAAGTCTGATACTCGAAACCAATAACTAGAATGTCCTAGGGGAAAAGTACACATGGCATATTAATCGGGCGAGTTTCTACTTTCAGGTGCAACAGGAATTTCTCGAGTTCTTCAATCGGTTCGCGATATAAGGGTGTTTGAAGTTATGGAATGGTTGAGAAACCATCGAAATTTTCGCAAGTCTGTTACTCGAAACCAATAACTGGAACGGCCTAGGGGAAAAATACACATACCATTGTAATCGGACGAGTTTCAACTTTCAGATGCAACAGGAATTTCTCGTGTTCGTCAATCGGTTCGCGATATATGGGAGTTTGAAGTTAAGGAATGGTTGAGAAACCATCAAAATTTTCGCAAGTCTGATACTCGAAACCAATAACTACAATCGCCTAGGGGAAAAGTACGCACACCGTTGTAATCGGGCGATTTTCTACATTCAGATGCAACAGGAATTTCTCGAGTTCGTCAATCCGTTCGCGAGATATGGGATTTTGAAGTTAAGGAATGGTTGAGAAACCATCAAAATTTTCGCAAGTCTGTACCTCGAAACCAATAACTGGAACGGCCTAGGGGAAAAATACACATGCCGTTGTAATCGGGCGAGTTTCTACTTTCGGATGCAAGAGGAATTTCTCGAGTTCGTCAATCCGTTCGCGAGATATGGGAGTTTGAAGTTCAGGAATGGTTGAGAAACCATCAAAATTTTCGCAAGTCTGATACTCAAAACCAATAACTACAATGGCCTAGGGGAAAAGTACACACACCATATTAAACGGGCTAGTTTCTACATTCAGATGCAACAGGAATTTCTCGAGTTCGTCTATCCGTTCGCGAGATATGGAAGTTTGAAGTGAAGGAATGGTTGAGAAACCATCAAAGTTTTCGCAAGTCTGTTACTCTAAACCACTAACTGGAACGGCCTAGGGGAAAAATACACATACCGTTGTAATCGGGCGAGTACCTACTTTGAGATGCAACAGGAATTTCTCGAGTACGTCAATCCGTTCGCGCGATATGGGGGTTTTGAAGTTAAGGAATGGTTGAGAAACCATCTAAATTCTCGCATGTCTGTTACTCGAAACCAATAACTGGAACGGCCTAGGGGAAAAATACACATACCATTGTAATCGGGCGAGTTTCTACTTTCAGATGCAACAGGAATTTCTCGAGTTCTTCAATCTGTTCGCGAAATATGGGGGTTTGAACTTAAGGAATGGTTGAGAAACCATCAAAATTATCGCAAGTCTGATACTCGAAACCAATAACTACAAAGGCCTAGGGGAAAAACACACATACCGTTGTAATCGGGCGAGTTTTTACTTTCAGATGCAACAGGAATTTCTCGAGTTCGTCAATCCGTTCGCGAGAGATAGGAGTTTGAAGTTAAGGAATGGTTGAGAAACCATCAAAATTTTCGCAAGTCTGTTACCCGAAACCAATAACTGGAACGGCCTAGGGGAAAAATACACATGCCGTTGTAATCGGGCGAGTTATTACTTTCAGATGCAACAGGAATTTCTCGAGTTCGTCTATCCGTTTGCGAGATACAGGGGTTTGAAGTTAAGGAATGGTTGAGAAACCATCAAAATTTTCGCAAGTCTGTTACCCGAAACCAATAACTGGAACGGCCTAGGGGAAAAATACACATACCGTTGTAATCCGGCGAGTTTCTACTTTCAGATGCAACAGGAATTTCTCGAGTTCGTGAATCCGTTCGTGAGATATGGGAGTTTGAAGTTAAGGAATGGTTGAGAAATCATCAAAATTTTCGCAAGTCTGATACTCGAAACCAATACCTACAATGGCCTAGGGGAAAAGTACAAATACTGTTGTCATCGGGCGAGTTTCTACTTTCAGATGCAACAGGAATTTCTCGAGTTCGTCAATCCGTTCGCGAGATATGGGGGTTTTGAAGTTAAGGAATGGTTGAGAAACCATCTAAATTCTCGCATGTCTGTTACTCGAAACCAATAACTGGAACGGCCTAGGGGAAAAATACACATACCATTGTAATCGGGCGAGTTTCTACTTTCAGATGCAACAGGAATTTCTCGAGTTCTTCAATCTGTTCGCGAAATATGGGAGTTTGAATTAAGGAATGGTTGAGAAACCATCAAACATTTCGCAAGTCTGATACTCGAAACCAATAACAACAATGCCCTAGGGGAAAAGTACACACATCATATTAATCGTGCGAGTTTCTACTTTTAGATGCTACAGGAATTTCTCGAGATCGTCAATCCGTTCGCGCGATATTGGAGTTTGAAGTTAAGGAATAGTTGAGAAACCATCGAACATTTCGCAAGTCTGTTACTCGAAACCAATAACTGGAACGGCCTAGGGGAAAAATACACACACCGTTGTAACCGGGCGAGTTTCTACTTTCAGATGCAACGGGAATTTCTAGAGTTCGTCAATCCGTTCGCGAAATATGGGAGTTTGAAGTTAAGAAATGGCTGAGAAACCATCAAAATTTTCGCAAGTCTGATACTCAAAACCAATAACAACAATGCCCTAGGGGAAAAGTACACACATCATATTAATCGTGCGAGTTTCTACTTTTAGATGCTACAGGAATTTCTCGAGATCGTCAATCCGTTCGCTCGATGTTGGAGTTTGAAGTTAAGGAATGGTTGAGAAACCATCAAAATTTTCGCAAGTCTGATACTCGAAACCAATAACTACAATGTCCTAGGGGAAAAGTACACATGGCATATTAAGCGGGCGAGTTTCTACTTTCAGGTGCAACAGGAATTTCTCGAGTTCTTCAATCGGTTCGCGATATATGGGTGTTTGAAGTTATGGAATGGTTGAGAAACCATCAAAATTTTCGCAAGTCTGATACTCGAAACCAATAACAACAATCTCCTAGGGGAAAAATACACACATCATATTAATCGGGCGAGTTTCTACTTTTAGATGCCACAGGAATTTCTCGAGTTCGTCTATCCGTTCGCGAGATATGGGAGTGTGATGTTAAGGAATAGTTGGGAAACCATCCAAATTTTCGCAAGTCTGTTACTCGAAACCAATAACTGGAACGGCCTAGGGGAAAAATACACATACCATTGTAATCGGACGAGTTTCAACTTTCAGATGCAACAGGAATTTCTCGTGTTCGTCAATCGGTTCGCGATATATGGGAGTTTGAAGTTAAGGAATGGTTGAGAAACCATCAAAATTTTCGCAAGTCTGATACTCGAAACCAATAACTACAATCGCCTAGGGGAAAAGTACGCACACCATTGTAATCGGGCGAGTTTCTACATTCAGATGCAACAGGAATTTCTCGAGTTCGTCAATCCGTTCGCGAGATATTGGAGTTTGAAGTTAAGGAATGGTTGGGAAACCATCAAAATTTTCGCAAGTCTGATACTCGAAACCAATAACTACAATGTCCTAGGGGAAAAGTACACACACCATATTAATCGGGCGTGTCTCTACTTTCATTTGCAACAGGAATTCCTCGAGTTCGTCAATCCGTTCGCGAGATATGGGAGTTTGAAGTTGAGGAATGGTTGAGAAACCATCAAACTTTTCGCAAGTCTGATACTCGAAACCAATAACAACAATGGCCTAGGGGAAAAGTACACACATCATATTAATCGGGCGAGTTTCTACTTTTAGATGCAACAGGAATTTCTCGAGTTCGTCTATCCGTTCGCGAGATATGGGAGTGTGATGTTAAGGAATAGTTGGGAAACCATCCAAATTTTCGCAAGTCTGTTACTCGAAACCAATAACTGGAACGGCCTAGGGGAAAAATACACATACCATTGTAATCGGACGAGTTTCAACTTTCAGATGCAACAGGAATTTCTCGTGTTCGTCAATCCGTTCGCGAGATATGGGATTTTGAATTAAGGAATGGTTGAGAAACCATCAAACTTTTCGCAAGTCTGATACTCGAAACCAATAACTACAATGGCCTAGGTGAATAGTACACACACCATATTAATCGGGCGTGTTTCTACTTTCAGAGGCAACAGGAATTTCTCGAGTTCGTCTATCCGTTCGCGAGATATTGGAGTTTGAAGTTCAGGAATGGTTGAGAAACCATCAAAATTTTCGCAAGTCTGATACTCGAAAACAATAACAACAATGGCCTCGGGGAAAAGTACACACACCATATTAATCGGGCGAGTTTCTACATTCAGATGCAACAGGAATTTCTCGAGTTCGTCTATCCGTTTGTGAGATATGGGTGTTTGAATTTAAGGAATGGTTGAGAAACCATCCAAAATTTTCGCAAGTCTGATACCCGAAACCAATAACTACTATGGCCTAGGGCGAAAATACACACACGGTTGTAATCGGGCAGGTCTCTGCTTTCAGACGCAACAGGAATTTCTCGAGTTCGTCAATCCGTTCGCGAGATATGGGAGTTTGAAGTTCAGGAATGGTTGAGAAACCATCAAAATTTTCGCAAGTCTGATACTCGAAAACAATAACAACAATGGCCTCGGGGAAAAGTACACACACCATATTAATCGGGCGAGTTTCTACTTTCAGATGCAACAGGAATTTCTCGAGTTCGTCTATCCGTTTGCGAGATATGGGTGTTTGAAGTTAAGGAATGGTTGAGAAACCATCAAAATTTTCGCAAGTCTGATACTCGAAACCAATAACTAGAATGTCCTAGGGGAAAAGTACACATGGCATATTAATCGGGCGAGTTTCTACTTTCAGGTGCAACAGGAATTTCTCGAGTTCTTCAATCGGTTCGCGATATAAGGGTGTTTGAAGTTATGGAATGGTTGAGAAACCATCAAAATTTTCGCAAGTCTGTTACTCGAAACCAATAACTGGATCGGCCTAGGGGAAAAATACACATATCATTGTAATCGGACGAGTTTCAACTTTCAGATGCAACAGGAATTTCTCGTGTTCGTCAATCGGTTCGCGATATATGGGAGTTTGAAGTTAAGGAATGGTTGAGTAACCATCAAAATTTTCGCAAGTCTGATACTCGAAACCAATAACTACAATCGCCTAGGGGAAAAGTACGCACACCGTTGTAATCGGGCGAGTTTCTACATTCAGATGCAACAGGAATTTCTCGAGTTCGTCAATCCGTTCGCGAGATATTGGAGTTTGAAGTTAAGGAATGGTTGGGAAACCATCAAAATTTTCGCAAGTCTGATACCCGAAACCAATAACAACAATGGCCTAGGGGAAAAGTACACACACCATATTAATCGGTCGAGTTTCTACTTTCAGATGCAACAGGAATTTCTCGAGTTCGTCCATCCGTTCGCGAGATATTGGAGTTTGAAGTTAAGGAATGGTTGAGAAACCATCAAAATTTTCGCAAGTCTGTACCTCGAAACCAATAACTGGAACGGCCTAGGGCAAAAATACACGCACCATATTAATCGGGCGAGTTTCTACTTTCAGATGCAACAGGAATTTCTTGAGTTCGTCTATCCGTACGCGAGATATGGGAGTTTGAAGTTAAGGAATGGTTGAGAAACCATCAAAATTCTCGCAAGTCTGTTACTCGAAACCAATAACTGGAACGGCCTAGGGGAAAAATACACATACCGTTCTAATCCGGCGAGTTTCTACTTTCAGATGCAACAGGAATTTCTCGAGTTCGTGAATCCGTTCGCGAGATATGGGAGTTTGAAGTTAAGGAATGGTTGAGAAATCATCAAAATTTTCGCAAGTCTGATACTCGAAACCAATACCTACAATGGCCTAGGGGAAAAGTACAAATACTGTTGTCATCGGGCCAGTTTCTACTTTCAGATGCAACAGGAATTTCTCGAGTTCGTCAATCCGTTCGCGAGATATGGGGGTTTTGATGTTAAGGAATGGTTGAGAAACCATCTAAATTCTCGCATGTCTGTTACTCGAAACCAATAACTGGAACGGCCTAGGGGAAAAATACACATACCATTGTAATCGGGCGAGTTTCTACTTTCAGATGCAACAGGAATTTCTCGAGTTCTTCAATCTGTTCGCGAAATATGGGAGTTTGAATTAAGGAATGGTTGAGAAACCATCAAACTTTTCGCAAGTCTGATACTCGAAACCAATAACAACAATGCCCTAGGGGAAAAGTACACACATCATATTAATCTTGCGAGTTTCTACTTTTAGATGCCACAGGAATTTCTCGAGATCGTCAATCCGTTCGCTCGATGTTGGAGTTTGAAGTTAAGGAATGGTTGAGAAACCATCAAAATTTTCGCAAGTCTGATACTCGAAACCAATAACTGGAACGGCCTAGGGGAAAAATACACATACCATTGTAATCGGACGAGTTTCAACTTTCAGATGCAACAGGAATTTCTCGTGTTCGTCAATCGGTTCGCGATATATGGGAGTTTGAAGTTAAGGAATGGTTGAGAAACCATCAAACTTTTCGCAAGTCTGATACTCGAAACCAATAACTACAATGGCCTAGGGGAATAGTACACACACCATATTAATCGGGCGAGTTTCTACTTTCAGAGGCAACAGGAATTTCTCGAGTTCGTCTATCCGTTCGCGAGATATTGGAGTTTGAAGTTCAGGAATGGTTGAGAAACCATCAAAATTTTCGCAAGTCTGATACTCGAAACCAATAACTACAATGGCCTCGGGGAAAAGTACACACACCATATTAATCGGGCGAGTTTCTACTTTCAGATGCAACAGGAATTTCTCGAGTTCGTCAATCCGTTCGCGAGATATGGGGGTTTTGATGTTAAGGAATGGTTGAGAAACCATCTAAATTCTCGCATGTCTGTTACTCGAAACCAATAACTGGAACGGCCTAGGGGAAAAATACACATACCATTGTAATCGGGCGAGTTTCTACTTTCAGATGCAACAGGAATTTCTCGAGTTCGTCCATCCGTTCGCGAGATATTGGAGTTTGAAGTTAAGGAATGGTTGAGAAACCATCAAAATTTTCGCAAGTCTGTACCTCGAAACCAATAACTGGAACGGCCTAGGGCAAAAATACACGCACCATATTAATCGGGCGAGTTTCTACTTTCAGATGCAACAGGAATTTCTTGAGTTCGTCTATCCGTACGCGAGATATGGGAGTTTGAAGTTAAGGAATGGTTGAGAAACCATCAAAATTCTCGCAAGTCTGTTACTCGAAACCAATAACTGGAACGGCCTAGGGGAAAAATACACATACCGTTCTAATCCGGCGAGTTTCTACTTTCAGATGCAACAGGAATTTCTCGAGTTCGTGAATCCGTTCGCGAGATATGGGAGTTTGAAGTTAAGGAATGGTTGAGAAATCATCAAAATTTTCGCAAGTCTGATACTCGAAACCAATACCTACAATGGCCTAGGGGAAAAGTACAAATACTGTTGTCATCGGGCCAGTTTCTACTTTCAGATGCAACAGGAATTTCTCGAGTTCGTCAATCCGTTCGCGAGATATGGGGGTTTTGATGTTAAGGAATGGTTGAGAAACCATCTAAATTCTCGCATGTCTGTTACTCGAAACCAATAACTGGAACGGCCTAGGGGAAAAATACACATACCATTGTAATCGGGCGAGTTTCTACTTTCAGATGCAACAGGAATTTCTCGAGTTCTTCAATCTGTTCGCGAAATATGGGAGTTTGAATTAAGGAATGGTTGAGAAACCATCAAACTTTTCGCAAGTCTGATACTCGAAACCAATAACAACAATGCCCTAGGGGAAAAGTACACACATCATATTAATCTTGCGAGTTTCTACTTTTAGATGCCACAGGAATTTCTCGAGATCGTCAATCCGTTCGCTCGATGTTGGAGTTTGAAGTTAAGGAATGGTTGAGAAACCATCAAAATTTTCGCAAGTCTGATACTCGAAACCAATAACTGGAACGGCCTAGGGGAAAAATACACATACCATTGTAATCGGACGAGTTTCAACTTTCAGATGCAACAGGAATTTCTCGTGTTCGTCAATCGGTTCGCGATATATGGGAGTTTGAAGTTAAGGAATGGTTGAGAAACCATCAAACTTTTCGCAAGTCTGATACTCGAAACCAATAACTACAATGGCCTAGGGGAATAGTACACACACCATATTAATCGGGCGAGTTTCTACTTTCAGAGGCAACAGGAATTTCTCGAGTTCGTCTATCCGTTCGCGAGATATTGGAGTTTGAAGTTCAGGAATGGTTGAGAAACCATCAAAATTTTCGCAAGTCTGATACTCGAAACCAATAACTACAATGGCCTCGGGGAAAAGTACACACACCATATTAATCGGGCGAGTTTCTACTTTCAGATGCAACAGGAATTTCTCGAGTTCGTCTATCCGTTTGGGAGATATGGGTGTTTGAAGTTAAGGAATGGTTGAGAAACCATCCAAAATTTTCGCAAGTCTGATACCCGAAACCAATAACTACTATGGCCTAGGGCGAAAATACACACACGGTTGTAATCGGGCAGGTCTCTGCTTTCAGACGCAACAGGAATTTCTCGAGTTCGTCAATCCGTTCGCGAGATATGGGAGT